>NC_089634.1:1841352-2148244 GCF_039881205.1 Euwallacea similis | reverse complement strand
TATACGGCTCGAGAAAGTTAAAAAAGGAAAAGTTCATGTGGATAACGTAGTATACAGGGTGTTCTTTCTACGTGCGTTCACTTTCGTTACTTTCGAGATGGTCGGAGTTACAAAGTTAGTCAAATAGACCAAAGGTTACCGTCGTTGTGAACTTTAAATTTCAAGATAACGTTTCGATTTTTGAAACCGTCATTAACTTTTTTTTATGACGGCCATAAAGTAACAAATGTATCGTCTGCGACATCATTAGACAAGCTTCATCGTGCTCTATCTTGCAATCCATCACATTCGAAGTTTTTCATATGTCGCTTTTTCGTCGAATGAAGTAATATGGATCATCTATTTATCCTAGAGTGCTTAAAAAGGCTTGGAAATGCTTTTTAGGGACCTTCATATTACACAATTTTCAAAATCGCAAAAAATAAGTACTACTGCAACCTTACATCTCAGAAACCAAAGGAGATATTGCGAATTCCTTTGAGCAGGATCATAAAGCGCGTCAGGAGGATTAATATGAACGGCGTGTTCTTGAACTCCAAATTGTGCAATTTTGCTTTAATTTAACCGACCTCGTATTTTTTGAAATTTAGAAATGGATATCCTGTATACGGAGCGATTCATTAACAATGGGACAACCAAAAGCTGGAAATACTACACGTGAAATGGTAACGATTGGATTAAACATGCTTTATCCGAAAATTTACGGTTTCGGATATACATATACAGGGTGTTGAAAATTGAAATTTTAATTTTTTTTTGCTATTATACTGAAAATGTCTAGGTTAGATACTAGAAAATGTGTAAAGTTATGTTTTTTTTTTAAGTAACGAATAAGTTACATTTTGCAAATTCTGCTTTGCTAATAGAGATTGCTACTTACGTTCAATTTTACAAAATGTACAGTTAATAACTTTTTATCTTGTACGTCTAATATGAAATTTGATTCAAAATTTGAACGATCAAACATTTTTCCATTAATTTGTATTCTTGTTTCATTTCGATATCTCGATCCGTTTTTGAAAAAAATCTATTTAACGAACATTATGGTTAAATTTAATAATTCAAGAAATTAAAAGCGCAAGAAACCAAATGTATTTAAATTTTCTAGGACATATAAAAATTAAATAAATAATGTACGTAACAATGATTTAAAGTAATTTTTCAAACTGTTAACCATTGATATACTTTACGTAACGCCTTCTAAAAGACATCCGAGTTTGGAACAATATATTGGGATTGCCTTAGATTTGTTAGAGAATACAAGGTTTCAGGAATAACACCACACACATGTTTAAGAGTGATTATAATTTCGATATATAAAAAAGAGGAGGAAACAAGTTAAAAAAGTAAAAGAAAGACTAAACCAACGATTCTAAGTCTATGAATTTTAAAAAACTACTACGGCTCTTGTTCAAAGCCTGGCCCTGGCGGTGTTCCTGATAATATGTACTGAGTCATCATAATAATATCGGGAATGCGTTATTGCTGTTGTGTATCACTAAAGATATTGATAATCCAACAAGATTGATGTTGCAGAACGTATCTTATTCGTCACTTAAAAAAAGCATAACTTTACCAATTTTCAAGTGTCTAATCTAGATATTTTTAGAATAATGGCAAAAAAATGAATTAAAATTTCAATTTTCAACACCCTATATATGTATATCCAAAACTATACATTTTCGGATAAAGCATATTTAATCCATTCGTTACCATTTGACTTGTAGTAGCTCTAGCTTACGGTTGCCTCATTGTTAATGAATCAATCTGCATGTAATAATATCGTGCGGCTCTAAATACCCCCCCACTTTTTGACACTTTATAATTTTTTTTACTTTCATAAGTAACATTAAATATGGCAAAAAATTCTATCTTTTGATATTTGTTTATTTTTTTATAAATATTGCTTACGTCACTGGTAGGGCAAAAAGCTTATTTTTTAAAATCGAAATATGAATGAAATGACACCTCAAATTAAAGGTTTTTCAAAATTACATTTAATGATGTATTGCAATTAGAAATCTATCTATTAGTTTTTCAGAAAAACAGCCATAAATTTGGTAACAAATGAAATACAAATTTAGTTAATTAGTATGTAAATGATAAAAAAACTTGTTTATTGATAGGAGAATGGTTAGTTTTCAATTTTGTGCTCGCAAACAGTCTTTGGTTAAAAAAGAAAGAACAAATAAATAAATAAAAATAGCCAAAACCTGTTTATGAGCACAAAATTGAAAACCAACCAATTTCCTATTAACAAACAAGTTTTTCCACTGTTTATGTACTATTTAATTGAGTTTGTATTAAATTTTTTACCAAATTTATAGCTATTTGTCTCATAAACTAATCGAAAGATTTTTAATCGGAATACACCATTGAATGTAGGTTTGAAAGACTTTTATTTTGAGGTGTTTCCTGACCCATATTTCGATTTAAAAAAATAGGCTTTTTGCCCTATCGGTGACGTAAGCAATATTTAAAAAAATTAACAAATGTCGAAAGATAATATTTTTGTCCTATTTAATGCTGTTTTTTAATTTTTTTTTAATAATAATTCGTTAAGAACTTAACAGGGAGGACAATTTAGAGTCGCACAGTATACATTTGGAAATGCCCCAATACAATGGTTGAAGGGAAAATGAAGCGAGATTGCCTTGTCACTCTTTAGTCGTGTAACTGTCTGCTATTAATGTAGGGGATCCTGATTTAATTCAGTGATTTGTATTATTGTTACTAGTTATTATTAACATTGTTTAAAATTCTGGAATCCCCAAAAATTGAACCTTAAATCGACACTCTTTGCTGGGGAAATTCTCGCACATTCATAAATCGACATGCCATTAGCCACTCAGTCATCCCTTTTTATCGCTTTCCGCACCAACTATCATTGTTCACCGGATCCTGCGGAAATAAACGCACGTAGCAGGGGAAAGTCCTTGCAAGGACCTTTCGCCCTTACGCAGGCGTCCAGCTGTTGGTTTTTGCTTTCCGCGCAGGACTCTAACGCGGCTCCGATCACAAAATGTTTTCGATAGTGTCCGCAAAATTTATAGAACTAAGTACGGTTGTCCTTTCAGTAAGTAGCACATTTAAATGTTTTAGTGAATCAAACAAGTACTGCTTCTAGTGTGACAGTAATCCAGTTTTTTTAAACTTCCTACCTATTTTTCGTTCGCGGTTTGGTGTTAGAAAGTGCTGATCAGTGTTTGTGCTACTTTTTTGAATAAGAATTTAGATCATGGGAACTTGATTTTGGATGCCCAGCATAGATAAGGATGGTCCTCATTTCAGACTATAGTCCGATTACAGGTAATGAATAGAAATAGTTTCTCTTTGTGTTTGAGTGATTCTGTGTTATTCCTAAAATTAAAAAAGGACAAGGTGTATGTTTGGCACAGTGTCCTAACTAATGCGTAGCTAGGCCAACGTACTTCGCTTGTGTGAAGGTACATAAATCTAATCGGTGTCATCAGCGCTTTGTCCTGCACCATATTCACGTATCACTGCAATATGAATGGCCGTTGTGACCTACTTTCCAGAAAATGCTCCCTGACGCTAAAGAAGGCGAATTGCGTATCCGCATTATTAATAGGCATTACGATGATAATTTATTCAAGGATTTCTTCGTGAAGTCGCTTCATTAATTAATTTACGTATGTAAAGCCTCTTTTTCATTAACAATTTCGCCGTGAATTAATTTACGAAGAAAGCACTTTTTCTGCTTAGGCATTAAAGTGAGAATTTATGCTTTCAGATTTGTGTCATTTGCTATTTTTCCACCCAATTACTTCTTTTGTCAATCGGGGAAAAACGGATGAATCAATACCGATCCAATGAAAATTTATTGTCTTCAGTACTTCAGTAATCACTATCAGTTTCTATTGAACGTTCCTCGTTCGGCAAATTTACAACTTTTGCTCAAATTATTGAATTTTTGTTGAACTATTTCAACTTATTCCATAAAAAAATATCAAACGATTCATTCAAAACCATCTGGCAACCTGTATCTAGTGTTTTTACCCTTTTGGTAAGAATTTTTATGCTAAAACAACTTCTCAAATAGCTGAACTAATGAAAGTCCAACATATTCCGAATGGTACTGCAATAGGACATCTTCTATGAATATCACCAGACAAAATTCCTTGGATGGAATTGAAGCAGGTTCAGAGTTCGTTACACATTTATCGTTTTTCTTATAAGTTTCACCTTTACTTCAGCTCGCAGTTTTGATTCCGCTAAGTTACCAATTGATCCACCGTTATCCTCGTTACCTTTGTCCGTCAGTACAAATTTTTGCCTTTTTGACAATTTTTTCGGTTAGGAGGTTCACTGAAAACAGTGTTCACATCAATGCTGTATGCAATTTCGAGTGCCTCTTGCAATGTAAAACTTTTGCACTAATTGCGAATTTTATATTACGAGAAAATTTGTTAAATAATACGTCCTAGCGTAACCATATGGTAACCGTAAGAAAAAAGGGTACATTTCTAAGCTTCTTAAATAAGTATTCAGGAGAATACTACAAATTCGCATCCACCGCCAACCGATAAATCATTAGCATTCCTTGACTGTCATATCGTAACTAAACGTACAGAGTGGTCCACGTAAGATGGTTCACTACCTGATCTCAAAAACTGTAAGGATTAAAAAAAAAGTTTAACATAAAAGTTATTCAGTTTTTCATGGATTTTTAGTTTTTAATATTTTTGAAGTTACAGGATGGTCTAGAAAACCGTGGCGAGACTGTTTTTTTTTAATGAAATACCCTATATTTTGTTAGGGATACTAATTCTGCTTGTAATTATAAGTATTTTTGGTCATTATAACATAGGAAATTTTTTTAGCAGGTTTCGAATTAATTCAATTTAAAGATCGGAAGAAAAATAAGCTTCTGAAAATTCTCAATAAATTCACAAAATGTTAATTGAACCGTTTGAAAATTTGTTCAGTTAAAAATAAAGGGTGGTTCTACTAGAGTTTATTTCTAATTTTTGAGACATTTTTTACAGGGTGTGAAAAGAAATAAAAACTTTTCACATTCCAAGTGTCTCGAACTCAACAAGTACATTTAAGGTATAAAGATATAAGTCAGGCCAAACAAGCATAATACTCTGATCCATTTCCCAATTAATATAGCGAATTTCTCCCCCTAACATTTGCTACTTTCCAACAGGTGTTTGCTGTTGCTAACGCCAGGTTTTACAGGGTCGTGATGAAACTTAGAGCGATCTCAAAAGCCTTCATTAATGTGTAGCCGGGCATGGAAGGCAACAAATAACGAAAACCCCTGACTATATCACGTTTGGCTTCAAAATTGAAAAGTAACGCGTTTAAATCTTACAAAACATTCAATTTCAATAGCTATTATTCAGCGTATTACTATGAATTTGTAAAAGTAAATCCCGCCTCTCAGCGACAAACGTCCTTCAGGTCACACAGGTTGCCGTGAACTTATCGATTTTCCCGTTTACTGCAATGATCCCGGTTTTCATTCACGAGGTACACACTTCAGACAGTTTTGTATTATTTACGACAATTTTTGTTTAATCATGTTATATTCATTGATATGTACGTTTTTTTTAAGGCGAATCCCCCTTTGTGATTTCCCGAATTAAGCAAATATAAAGTGGGACGCACTGAGCTTTCAGTTGTCGCACACCCCGATGAGAGCACTCGCAGGGTGCAGTTAAACGACCCTCACCAAAAGAGACACTGATTAAGTTTCTTTTTTTAGTCGACTGATTATTAACACGTGTCTTTGATGCATACTAAATTATTCATTAATGGCATAATTCAGATAGTATTTTTCTTTAATAGTAATTTTGAGAGCGTCGTAATTGGATTTATGCGGCCTATGGCGCCAATAATTTTTACCATCTTGACAAGTAATAATTTAATAGAATTTAGATCTTTTTAAATGCAGTCGGCTGATAAATGTTGGAACTAACTCGTAGTTTAGTGAGTGATAAATAATTTTGACTTCTGTTAGCGCGATCGCTACACCCGCAAAGCGATGAAACATTTCGGTTACTAATTCCCTGTCGTTAATACACTCGTTGGTTAAACAAGTGTCAAGCCACAAGCGATTTAATTTAACCAACTCATGATTCAATAAAACAACGGTGCGAAGCAACGTGACACATATTCTGCCGATCAATATCCAAAGGCCACGTGTTGGAGAGAAATAGGGTGGTTGTGGCTTAAAGGTTACTATCGATGTGGTTTCCGTAATTTGTTGCTATCTGCGTAAAATTACGTATCAATTAAAATATTAAGTTTCGCCAAAGCGCAACTGTATAACTATTATTCCCGTTGTCAACTAAGAAATTAATCATGCAGTTTTTTTTATTATGGTATTTCAGGCAAAGATGGTACATTTCTGGCCGCGTTTGCTGGATTAGGTGCCATAATGCTGGTAATCCTCCTCTATGTAAAAAACAAGGGCTGGGGATGGGGTACAGTAAGAGCAGTGAGTCTAAATTGTTGTGATGAGGCATGTCCTCCAGTAGCTTCTAGGGTGGTACCCAATCCTTTAGTGTCGCACATCACCAATATCACATCTCACTCATCAAGGAGTAAATTGGGTGAGTATCTACGGGGGGATATTATATAGGGGGGAATTTTAGAAATAAAATATTTTTAAAAACATATTAATTGACGCGTTTTCCCACTTTTGCTCCCCGGTGTATTACCGAGTTCCCAGATTTTACTTGCGCTCCATGCTTATTCCATAGTTTAGTCTAAATTCTGTGTGATCATATAAGTGCGTGTGGAAAAATGGTTTCATGTGATAAAACGCGAATGACCAGATTATTCATATATTTTTTTACTCGTATTTCTCTCAGTGAAAACCTTCACTTTCGATGGCGGAGACTCTAGTTCAGAATCAGAAATGGGTTGTTCGCGCAGCAGGCACAACTCCGATGTAGTTTCATTAGGGCCCAATCAGTTTCTGCCAGCGAGGCAGGACCTCATATCGTTAGTGGAAAAGGGTAGAGTGGGGCTAAGTAGCAATAGTTCCTGCTGCAGTTCCACTACCAGCTCCGTGGGAGAGAAGCATAAGTTGCCACCTTCAACGAAGGTTACTGCTGAAATTAATCAGGTTTTACATAAGTAAGTCTTAAATAATCGAAAACAGTTTGCCAACAGTGTGTTAAGTTTAATTTCATGTCAATGCACAGTGTGTTTTCATTTTTTATCATCAGTATTTGTCCTCAAATAATATTCAATTTTTATATTGGTATTTTCTCAACACGTATAAGTTCGTCCTAGATTGATTGATTAAATTGCTCAGAAAAATAATCGATTATCTTATACAAAAGGAAAATTATTGTTAATACGAGTCCACTTTCGTTTAACCATACGTGCATCATAAAAACTGTTTTATGCACGCTGCGACGTGCTATAATCATCGATTGTAATGCATGCGTAATAAAAAAATAAATCATTGGTTATTGGTTTTGAAGTATATGAGTTTTTATTTGCAGAACCGCAGACCTCCGGGAGACTAGAATCGACAATCATACTTATGAAGAGATTCTTAGTGCTACCGATATTCACCAACATAATGCCAACAACAACAGAGATGTAAGAAAAAAAGATACCATAACGCATAGTGCTCGTCAGTGTCAATCAAATGTTTGAATTATGAATGAAAGTCTGATTTACATTTTCATTTGCTCACCGAGTTTTGTTTCCAGTGTATTGTAGTAATGAATACCGACTGCGATGAACGTGCCATCGACGCCCCCGACGAAACCATCACAATATCTTGCGAAGTAGAAGGAAACAGGCTCATTGATCAAGAAAATGATTCCAGCATCGTTCGATCGGGTAATCGATGTGGCTATGTGGAAATTGCTTTGCTGTACGATGCACCAATGAGGAAAATGACCGTACACGTACTACAAGCAAGGGACATTCCTCATAGGGATCGTGGGCAACCCACTAATACCCAGGTGCGAAAGTTCATTTTAATAGCATGCTTTTACTAAGTAACTCAGCAATTTTGATGTCCTGATTTAGGTGCGTTTAATATTACTGCCAAGCAAGAAACAGAAGCACAAGACCAAAATTCGCTCAGGGGAAAACCCGCAATTTATGGAAAGTTTTCTTTTACATAGGGTTAACCCAGGTAAGTGAAAGGCGTAGAGTTTACGGTTTATGATCATTGTAAAGTAATTTAATGATAAAAGACTTTTACATATGAATATGGAAGTTACAGTATGCCGAGTGGCCGATGGAATTTCTCAGTTACCGTAGGAATAAAACCTATGAAATTAAAAACGTAAATATAGGGGATGATCATTAAAAAACCTAGTAGGTGACGGTGAACCATAAACGTTTACTATTTACCATTAAACATTTTACTACTACCAGATAAGAAATGAATTTATCCGAGAAATGCCTCTGATATTTCAATGCTTAATGATCACCCTTTATTATATAACAATAATGAAAATTTATAATAAGAATTAATTTTTTTAACTAAATTTTATTTGTGACGTGCAATTTTTGAAAATGCATAAATTTTAGACGGAAATGTAAATCTGTTCATGCTCCATTTCTTTGATTCTCTGAATAAGACATATCGGCTTGTTACTTGAATAGGAAAAATGTTTAACGTGCCTCTATATTTCACAGCATTTGTATTTTTCTTCAATGTATCGAAATTGTTCAGCAAATCACCGATATTTCCAAATTGAGGAGTAACAATTTTGATCAAACGTTTGAAAACTCTTGCCCCACATCGCTCTAAATGATAAATCAGTTTCTGCTTTCTTTTTATGTCCTGAATAAGGCGATTTTGTTTGAAGAGCACACGGGAAAAACGATGAGAATCCATTTTTATGGCAATGTGAGGTTTTTGCAGTTTCATATAGCCTTTCATATGCTTCATCTTTTAGCTATAAGGTAAACGGAAATAATGATAACAATCTCGGGAAAATTCCGACTTTGATCCGCAAAAAACGATGAACATCCACGAGTAACGCGAAACAGTAATAAAAGTCTCCATACTCAGAAAACTAGTAGGTGGTGGTATCATTATCCTGTCCTGTTATTATTACTTTTAATTGTTGTGCAGTCTTTAAAGGGACGCCCACGTGTGTGTTGTTTACAGTATCAATTTATACGTATTGCGCCATGGAAAAAAAACGTAAGGCCTATGGAAAAATATCCAACATCACAAAGAAATTAAAGATTCAAAGCCATGAAATGCTTCGGAACTCGACTGCTGATGCAAACGTTATAAGTGCTTTCTTAAAATCAGTGTTGAAGATAGACGACAAATACTTAAAAATTTTAACTAATTAGAGACAGTGGATGATCAAAACCCTTACTTATCTGGACTTATAACAGTAATGGATGTTACGAGAAGAAGACATAGATATGATGAAATTGAAGTTTTCAAATTCAACGACGCCTCTTATGTCTATAGAGTTCGATGTAATTTAGAAAACAATGAAATTACCGTCGGGGACACTCAGGAATATTATAAAGCATTTATGTCTTTGAATATGTTTATATATTGTATGAAGAATATAATCGATACAAACCAGCTTAAAGATTAATGGAACGTTTAAGAAAGATTCAAGAAGTTAGCATAAAAATAGACCACACGAGCTGTTAAATGAAACCTTAAATAAAGTATGTGAACATATTGCTTCATTTAAATGTATACTCGCTCACTTTAGCTTAACGAAAGCTAGTAGAATTTGCTTTTCCGAAGAACTAAAGATGAAACAAATGTATGAATTATTTAAGATTAAACATTCAGAGGCTAAAATATCACATAACCGTTATAAAGAGATTTTTAACGAATGATTTAACATTGGTTTTGAATATCTAAGATCTGATACTTACTCCAAATATGATGAAATTACAGTTCTATAAAAAAATTCAGAATTGAATCTCTCTAAAGCAAATGAATTGGATAAAAAGTGTTTTGAAAATGAAATAAAAAAAATTGAGGTGGAGGAAAAGTTGCATCTTGCCAAACCAATTACTTTTTATAATAGAAAACGGTAATTAAAAAAATCTACTAGACAATAAATCGAACTTGAAGCTATATTAGGTGTCCTCAGATGGGATTGCCTGTACCATAAATGGACTAAGATTTGCGTTTTTCGATAAAAAGTTACTCTTCATCAAAGTTTTTGCTTGTTCCAAAAACATCTTTCATCCTGAAAAAAATTAGTGTCTTATACGGTGACGTCAGAATATTTCAAAATATGGTTTTGGCTAAAGAGTAAACTAACTCTATTTCTTATTTTTAAGCAGAATGTTACTTGAAGAAGTTGCTTAGAATTACTTTAATAGTCAAAATCCAAAATTTCAATGGTTTTTATTTAGAAATTGATAAATAACTCTTAACCTAACTAAAGAAATAAGAAATTGTTACTACTAAGAAGAATAGATACGGCCTATTGCACTTGAAAGCTAGCGCCTTCAACGCATTTTTCCAAAAATGTTTTGAATTTTTTGTATCCAAAATGAATAATGTCTTGATTTATTTCAGCCACAGCTTCAATTATTATACTTTTATTTTAATTGACGTTATGTGGTAGTAGTTGTTTGTAAAAGAAGACATTACCTGCTGTGAGGTTAGGCGACCTGGTATACAACAGATAGGCAAGATAGGCCAAAACCTAGCTTTCCACTTTTCAAGAAAATGCCTGTCTAACTAATTTAGTACTTAAAGTGTTAATTGAGCAAGACATCCATCTTGTTAATAATATGCGTTGTATCTGAATTCCAAATTTTTGTTTTCAAATTTAAGTCTGAAAAAAGTGTCTAACATCTCTAAGTATGAATTTTGATCAAGATTTTCTTGAAAAAAAAAATTGATCCATGATTTGATTGTAAAGAATAGCGTAACAAATATTTCTTTTCTTGAACTTCTGACTTCGTGAAGTAATAATAAAATTTAGATTTCCTTGTAACCAAAGCCGACAATTTGTGCAGCTACAATATTTGTATTAAATGTGCATTCAGGAGTGAAAATAATATTTTTGTAAACTCGCATATCTTCCAGAATTTCTTTTCCAATTTCCAAACAAAAATCCAACTGATGTACGTCATTGCCATCTTCTAGCGTATGCAAAATTTTCGGCTGTATGATTTAAAGTTATTATTTTTTTAAAACTTCATGAATATGCGTCTTGGTAATATTTATTTGACCCGACCTTTTCCTTAATGATACCTTCGGATTCTGTGTCACTGAGTCAATAACTAATAGCGTCGCTGCATCATATTCATTATGGATTTTCCTTGGTCTCTTTACATTGTTCACATTACCTGTTCAATCAAATGTTCGTAGAAATTTTTTAAGATCTGTCGACTGACTTATACCTCAGGATATTTTTGGTGGAATATTTCAATAGCATAATGATCATAAATATCACCAATGCTGTAGCACTTAATCAAATAAATTCGATGCTGTAAAGTGAATATTTATGCATAATAATTAAAGAAGCGTCAGAGCAACTTATTTTTTTAAATGATGACAGTTATATTTAGAATACCTGTCGAAACTTGCGAATTAGGTACTTACAAGTACTTACCTGCCTACATAATAGCAATTTTCGTTGGCTTAAGAGTGATTTATACATTTTAAAATAAAAACAAATAAAATTTTGTATTTTGACTATTAAAATAATTCTAAGCAACTTCTTCAAGTAACAGTTTATTTAAAAATAAGAAATAGTATCAGTTTACTCTTAAGTTAAAACAATGTTTTGAAAGATTCTAACCTTCCCATGTAAGAAAATCATTTTTTCTCAAGATGAACGGTGTTTTTAGAGCAAGCAAAAACTTTTATGAAGAGTGACTATTTGTCAAAAAATGAAAAATTTGGTCTGTTTATGATTTAGCTAACTTCATCTGAAGACACCCTATGGTATGAATGGATTATTCCAAAAATGTGTCAATTCCTAATATATCTACCAACGACATGTACTATAGCCATCAATTATCGCTATACTTGTTTAATGCTTATTTCAACAAACTGTATTTTTTGTATTATTTTGTCTACAACTATTTGTCCATTAACGTCAAACGCCTCCATATTTTCTGCGATTCACGTGGAAGATAAAACAAAAACTACACCATTTTTGAATTTCTCCACTATGTGGTTCATTATGAAAGAAGGTAAGAATTCGTTCGAGTTACTTTTCCTGTACGTGGTCACTCTTATATGCAGAGCGACAAAGATTTTGGATTGATAAATCAAAAATCAAGAACAGAGACTCGTTCTGCCTGAATTGACGTACTACATTCACAAAACATCTCCAACAAACACACAAAGAAAAGCGCCTTTCCAATTCAATAAAAGAATTACGCGTTGATATTGAACATTCTAGGTTCATTTTTAATCGTTTTTCATATAACAGTTTGTGAGAGTCAGTTGATCTTGTTGAAAAATCATTGAAACTTAATTCAACTAGCGAATTCAACCTCTCAGACTTTTTGTATAAAGGTAAAGAAGGAGTAGGTAATATTAAACAACAGTGAGAGTTATTTTTTAGGTATGATTTTCTTATCATAGAAAAAATGTCAAAACGCACAATAGCTTTCAAAGCATTACAGTGAGGAGTAAAAGAAATGTTTGTGCAATTTAAAACATAAATAAGCAATAATGTTTTATGATGAAGTAAAAATGAATATTTCTTTAGTAAAAATTTCACAAAAATTCTCATTGTTCTTCCTTGTAATGCCATGTAATTTTGATACAATATTAATTGTAATATCTCTAAAAATTAAGGATTTAATGGCAAAAAATCTTTATAAATTAGTTAGATAATGTATAAACAGAATCAAAATATGTTTTGAAAGCTAAAATCATTTTTTATCTAGCTTTTTCAACGTTTTTAACACTAAAGTTGTTTTCTGAACATTTATTATTTTTTGACTAATTATCCTTCTTCCTGCGTATTTCATAAATTTGTAGTTTTTTTTAATGCGCAGAACTTTTTCAGTAAAGCATTGATTTTTCCAAAAGGATCGGTAACCCTTTAAATTTGAAAACTCTCGACCTTCATCACTCTAAATCTCTCTTGATACTCTCACGTGTTAAACCGTTTCGATTATTAATCGTCTTCGTTAGTACACTTCTTGGTTAAATAACTATTCAAATATTTAGGCGTTCACCATGAAGCATTGTCTGTTTACTATATTTATGTTTTAAGCTTTATAGTAACACGTACCTATTTTCAAGGCCACTCGGTACATCGCTGTAAATTCGCTGTGTTCTTCTGTAAATCCTATTTTAAATTTAATATGTACTTATAAGAATTAGATGAATGTCGTAAGCCTTGAAATCTTCATGTTTTTCTATCTACCTCCCCTTTGCACATGTCGTGAAATGAAATTTGTTCAGTAAATGATAATATAAAGAAATCACGAATTTTAAGTAATTTCAGTAGAAAAACTCCACCTAAATCAACTTCATAAATAATGACTAGCATAACCATTAAATGCATTCCATATTATGCTTTCAGAGGATGTAAATTCAATGGGAATCAGGCTGCGACTATATGGCTGTGAACGCATGCGACGAGAAAGACTAATTGGCGAGACCTTACTTAGTTTCGCAAATATCAACTTGGAATTAGAGAATAATTTATGGCTAACTTTGGAGTCGCGATCCAACACTACGGTATGTGATAAACTCATCTACGAGGTACCTACTGATTTCCTAACTTCTCTTATCAGTGTACTAGTCTGCACAGTCTGCACTATGGCGACTCTACGTAGTAGATATGTTCATAAAATATATCGGTTGTCTCAGAATTATTAGTACAAATGACTTGTTTTCGTTAGACAGGGTGTATAGGTTCATCCGTATTTGATGAGATTTTGAGTGTCTTAACGAGCCTCCTTGAATGGCAACTTCAAGAACGTTTTTAATATTATGGACATGACAAAGTCTGCACCCTTAGCTAGATTATTTTAGACTTTTTGTGTTACGATGTCCTTGTCCTTGCTCGTAGCACGGTATGTAATGACAGTAATGATTACTTGTCTTCGAATCATAACTTCAATTTATGGCCTCTATTTGTAAATTTTTACATTCTAAAAATGTGTCTTGTTTTTTTCAGTTGAGCGGATGTACTGGAGAACTGATGAGTTTATCCAGGTCGGACAGTACGGGTTCCACCCACTCAATGCATCATGGCGGAGTACCAGAACTCCTTCTAGGATTATGCTATAATTCTATCACTGGAAGGCTTAACGTCGAAGTTGTCAAGGGGTCACATTTTAGGTTCGATTCAATCGAAACCTTCTTATTTCGTATTACATTGCAAACATTTGCAGAAATCTGGCTCTGAATAGAGCACCGGATACTTACGTGAAACTGAATCTTGTCAGCAGTACGGGTCAGGAACTAGCACATAGCAAATCCACTGTTAGGAGGGCTCAACCCAATCCACTGTTTAAGGAAACATTCGTTTTTCAAGTGAGTTTCTTCTTAAAATATTTTGCTCAACTTCAAATATACGCTACAGATTTTTATTATGTCTTTCCAATACTACAACAAATTCGATTTTGTCTTTTAGGTGGCACTGTTTCAATTGGCTGATGTGACACTAATGGTCTCAGTGTATAACCGCAAAGGAGTGGCGAAAAAGAAGGAAATGGTGGGATGGTTTAGTTTAGGTTTAAATTCCAGTGGTGCTGAAGAACTAGCTCATTGGATGGACATGAAAGAATTTCAACAAGAGCAAATTTGTCGTTGGCATATTTTGGTGCAGTCATAGCGAAATCATAGACGGCGGAAGGGGCGTGCGGTAAAGTAGGTCTTATGACATTTTTTTGGTAGTATAAGGGATTTTGTGATGTTTTTTGAAGGAGATAAGATATATATTTCATGTATTTTCTATTCCAATTGACTTTTTATGCGAATTTTGACATGTATACTTATAGAATTTTTTACAAGGTTATTTTGGTCTGACCTGGACAGGATAAAATCACGCAATACGCTATATTTATAAGATTCGTTTTTGTAATATTCGGTGATTTTTTAACGGCTATATAAATACTAAAATCTTGAAACTTTAGATCGAAATGAAACTTGATGAGGGACAAATATCTTTCAACCTTTATTTTACCCTCTTCCTCTACCCTTTTATTTTCAAACCATGTCAATGCGGCCTCAAGACATAATAATTTTTTCCATGAAAATTGAGACTCAACGCGCGCTGAACGGGCAAATGGAGGAATTTTGATTGACATTTTCAAATAATGAACAAAGTCAAATGATTTCTTATTTCAAAAGTGTCTACACTCATTCCTTAATTGTGGCCAACCATGGGGATTGGATAACCAAGGGAATTTCCTCCTTTTAAAATACATGTGTGTTTTATATTAATATACATATATATCCCCACACGACTTGGTGGGTCTAATATTATGGAATCTTCCATTGTGTATCGCTTCATTTTTCATATAGACATGTAGAAATTTAAATAAAATACAGGGTGTATTCAAAAAATGGCCGCCAAGCTTTTCAGTGCATAGTTGGAAGTCTATCTGAACTTTACCAAATAATTTAACAAAATTGCTTTCCTCACTCGTTTCGTTTGATTACTTTTCCCCTTATGTAAATCCAAAGTTGAAAATATAACTTTTTTATTTCACTATGTTTTTTCAAGCAGAAAAAGTCCCTATATCACTCCCAATCACCAAATGGCCTAACATAATATCAGACAAATAAATTTATTCAATCCGTTATGTATTATAAAACATCACTGAAATGATCTTGATTGATTGGACATATTACTATTTAATAAATTATTTTATTAAATAATAAAAATAATTATTATTAATTTAATACATTTGTTAAATAACTCTACATCATTTCCAATCATCAAATGGCATGTGAATGTGATAATATCGTAGAAATAGATTTATTTGATCTACTATGTGTTGTAAAACATCGATAAAATTTACTTCTTGATTGGCCAACTTATTATTTAATGAATTATTTTAATAAACAATTAAAATTATAGTTATTGATAAGATTTAGAATGAGGTCTCTATGACGTACTGAAGAGATTGAACGTCAGTTTGAATATACCTTGTCTAGCAAGAGAAACAAATCCATCAAAGCCTTTAAATAATATATAGGGTGTTTCAATTTCTTGTGAGCCAGCGAGTTGTAATAATTGTTTTTTTATAGGAAAGTTCACAAAAAATTAAATTCTATTTAAATATTTTTACTTAATTTCTTCAAATTGCTTTACTTTTTGACTATTTATTTCTGCCTAAACACTAAACATTCCAAATTTAAACTTTTTCTTGCACAAAATAATCTTCTGTTCAATTAAACTTTATGGATGAGGTCTGACAGGTCATTTTTTTTCTTCTTTTCCCATTGAGACAAACATTAGTCCTCGAAGTGGTTGTTAATGCTTGTCTCTATTTTAAATAATTATCTGTCCTATTTTACATTACAATCGATGATAAGATCGCAAAGCAAATTTGCCTGCAAATATCCATTTTGTGCCTTTATTAATTACTTCATATTCATTGTACTCGTATATATTACTGCGTAAACGCTAAAAATTCTAAACTGAAATAATTTCTTACCGAAAATAAATCTTCTATTTAATTAAATATTCTTTTAAGTTTATACCGGGGCCTTTTTATAAGTAGTTACCTAGGCTGTTCATATCCAACTTGGAAATGACATGAGGTTACTTCCTATCCTTGCTCCATGCTTTAAATGTAACTGTAAGGTCTCTCCACTTCGTATGACGGGGGACGAGTTTGGGACACCCCCAGTGCGTTATTGACACGTTGTGCCACGTTTTGTTTACATTGCAGTGACCAATAAACCATTTTTTTCCTGGCTAATGTAATAATTAATTTATAATCTTTATTCAAGTTTCAATACTGAGTGCTATTGAAATATTCGTTTACTAGACACGTATTGATACTAGAAAATTACCAATACGGATCTACCGTACAATATGAAAACTTTATGAAGGGCTCGTGAAAATGATCATCAAAATAGTTGAAATTAAAATAAATGGTTAACTACGAACAACGTTATTCTCAACATGAAAACGAGAAATTATTATTGAAATATATTGTATATATTGGGTGATATTGACCTTCTTGTCATACCAAAAAACCTGTTTCCAAATGATAATTTGGATAACTAGAAAAAATTATCTATAATTTGAAATGGCATTCCACGCCAACAGGAGGCTCTGTACATACGAATTTTAGCGTTATAAATTTTTTTTATAATATTTAGGTAAAATTCTCGCACAATTTTTGTAAAATAGGACTCTTATTGTATATTTAGATTTTATAGTAAATCTTAATATGTACCTAGGAATTCTCGTGAAGAACAAAAATTAATCATCTTATGCTAAATAGTTCTACTACGATAAGTCATTTGCCACAGTGCAAGTTTTTTTCTGGAAATAGTGCGATAAATTTAACTACGTTCTTTTTCAAAATTCGATTTTAGTCCCCAAAATAGAACAACATTTCTTCGATTTTTCTGTTCAACCGATTTCAACGTTCAACAACACGTTTGAGATTTATCTCGACTGATTGATATTTGCGATCTATGGAGTTTCACGACTAAATGAAATTTAGATAGTTTGATTTATTACGTTTTTATTCCGGTGCCCTCCTAGAATGGACTTCACACGGACATCTCCCTCTTCTATCTGGGCTGCAGGACCCTAGACAGAGCCCAGAGGAGATCATCAAAGTAGGTGCTTGATTAACAAGGGTACCTTTTTAATATTAAAATTTTCAGATTTGCCATTTTTCCTATTAAATTACTAATAAAGTTACAATACCTGTAAAACAGTTCTTTTTACGTCATTCACTCGTACCTGCCTGGTCCATTATCTCAGGTACAGAATTTTGTTGGATTCCGGTTTTCTCGGCAAGTTCCGAAAATATTAATTATAAACCATTTGTGTTTTCCTCCTTTCACACCCTGTACCAATGTACGCAAGTTTTCGACCTATTTTAGGGCCTAAAATACGTAATTAAATTCATGGCACTTTTGTCAGGAACACCTGGTATATGGAATATTGATATTATAATATAATTATACCATTTAATTATATAAAAAATACTTTAGTAGTTGAGAAGTGAAAGAGATATGTGATGTATGTACAAAATGTCTTTTTTCAGTTAAACACCGTTTGAGAACTTTCTTTTAGATGTCCAAAATTAGGTTGTGCGCTTTTTTGTAATAAGTTTACGTCTATGTAATATTTACACCTACCCGGAAAGTAGAAAGATTTCGAAGATAATAATATGAGGTAACTGAATTCTTGAATACAGGGTGAGTCAGAAAGAATGGGTCAACACTAAACTAACAAACATACTAGACATTAAAATATTGTGATTGGTCTCAATATGGCTTACATCAATGTCGCTGGTTTAAGAGATACACCGGGTTCAAAGTTTCAATTTTATTACAAAATTTGTCGATAATTAGCAAAATTTTGATATTATAATTGGTAGTTTTATGTTTTTTGGTGTGAAAAATACGAATTTTAAGCATATTTTAACGTTGCTCCTAAAGGGCGCATGTTTCGCCGTATTATTTAAGTAATTTAAAACCTATTTTTTTGTTGAGCCATGCTTAAAACAAGTCGAAAATTTTAAAAAATCCACAAATCTACAGAGAACACATATTCTTGTTTAGGTCGTCTAAATCTATCGGTTTTTAAGTAATTTGCATTTAAAATGTTCAATGTATTTTGCTATGCCTTTTTTTTCTTAAAAGGTGAAATGATACGAAAAGGTAATCAAAACAACAATAAATAACAATAACAATTATTGGTAATAGTCATAACGACAAACTTCAAATCAGGTGTTGGAAATATCCACCTCTTATCTCAATACTTTTTAAAATACTCTTTGTTAAATGTTTCTAAATGCTAAACAAAATTTCACTATCATTTTCAAGTGTATTTGTGGCTTATTGTATTATCTGTCGTAACTTCTAAAGAGAATGAAAATGAAAAACAAAAAGAAAAAAATGAGAAAACATCATAGCAAAATACATTGAACCTTTTAAATAGAAATAATTTAAAAACCGATGGATTTAGATGATCTAAATAAGAGTACATTTTTTCTGTAAAATTAAGCGTCCTTTTAAATGAATAAAAAATGAATAAAAAATGAATACAAAAAAACATCGACTTGTTTTAAGCATGATTCATCAGATAAAAAAAATACATTTTAAATTACTTAAATAATACAGTGAAATTAGTGCCCTTTAGGAACAACATGAAAATAAGCTTACAATTGGTAATTTTCACATTAAAAAATATAAAATTAATATTTTTCAGATTCATTCTATCAAAACTTCTTTGATTATTGAAAAATTTCAGAATAAAATTGAAACTTTGAACACAGTGTATCTCTTAAACCAGCGACATTGATATAAACCATATTGAGCTCAATCACAATGTTTTACCGCCTAGTATGTCCATTTTAGTGTTGGCCCATTCTTTCTGACTTACTCTGTATAAACAAAAAATTATTAGCATATTTATTAAACAGGGTTGCGATTAATTACGAAATAGGTTACAAATAAAATTACAAATTTTCCTAGAATCGGACACGACTTCTTCTGTTTCAAAACGTTTAGAAACACGGTGAGTGAGAAAAAAATCAAATTAGCCGGTTTATTTTATTTGGAGGGAACCATCGCGTTTTTTTTTTTTTGATAATTTTAATTCTCTGCACAATTTTCAATACATTTCGAAAAATATCATTCAGAGATAAAATCAACGGGTCTCGAAATATTGACAGTGCAATGTTTATTTTATTTTATATATTGGTAACTGATCATATAAATACGAAAGAGGGATATTTCACAATAAAACTAAATAGGCAAAGCACAACCCCTGAAATTTAGAATTTCTCGTGAGAACCCGACTTTCGGAGATTTTACTAAAGGTGATGTAAATTCGTTAGGTCTATGCATTAACAGATAATATTGTGGCAAGGATTATAGAGTATTTAAATCTGAAAAAAAACTGGGGCGCAAATATTAATGCCTTTTTGGGTAATTTTTCTGGCTCCCTCTATATATGTATAATGAACCTTAACAAAGGCTCATTTAACCTCACCAGCGCTAAGTACACTTTTGGGTAAGCATAATTATAACTTTAATAAGCCTTAATGTGTGATAAATTTAATTACATTTCGGCAAATATATCTACTATTATTCATTTCCAAACAGTATAGGTAGATATATTAATTCTGTGGAATCGTATCTTCACAATGCTGAAGAACCTGAGATGGCGAATAGGTTCATTTATGTGATATAATACACAGTATCCCAAAAAAACAGCGTTCCCATTTATTGTGTGTGACGCTAGAATCCTTTCTGTGAAAGTGATTTGGTTTTTTGTGGTGGTATGCCATAAGTACTGGTTTATTCCCCTTTATAGGTAAGTTATACGTTATAAGCTAAATTCTGCAACAGGGTAACGCGCGAAATGCGAATTCAGAATGAGAATTATTAACGAAAAATCATAACACCACGTGTGGGTTTTTTTGTAGTAAGACTTTCACATTTTACAGTAAACCTCATTTTTACTGTCAAAATATGACAAGTTTCGCTTATTAAAATCATCGAAGTTTAAAGCGGCGCGAAGCGTTCTTTTAAAATTGTTGTCAGTTTCACGTTGCTCGTGGCAGTGTGTGCGACATCAAAATAACAGTACGCAAAGTGCCTATTTCGCACACGAGCACACGATGATACCTTTAAATTTTAGTGTTCTTAAGGCTCGATTCTGTAAGCAATAGCGTCGATTTTTAATATTTTGTTAATATTTGTATGGTCGCAAACTGAGATTGCTACGATACGTGTTTTTTTTTCCTTTAAAATTTAAATGGCAAAAATTTAAATATGCACAACCTATGTGTCGCCCCGTTTGTCACTGATAGCTAAAGGCTGGTCAGGAGTAGAAAAAAAATTGACACACATTAGTTCAGTTGAAGATATTGCGATGGTAACATGGCAAAAAGAAAATGTCTCTTCAAGTTTAAGGTATAAATATAGATTCAAATTCTAAACGTATTTTTTGAAGTTAGATAAAGTACGAAAAAGAAATTTATATTCTTTCAAATTCGGAAGAAATTGACATGAATTTGAACATACTTAATATATGCCCTGCATATGCAGTGCAAAATTGCACTTTTGGGTCTTTGAAGAATTACGGTGACTAAAATCGAAGCTTCAAAACACTAAATTAGTTCATTTCAAACAAAGGTTTTCATGTTTGTTATTAAAAAACAATCTTGATTTCGTGTGTTTTAAAAGTTTGCAAAAACGCATATAAAACCAAAAAAAATTGTTTTAATTTTTTATCCAAATGATTTTATTTTTGTTTTTTAAGAAACGTAATTAAATCAATGGAAAAAAATGTTATTTAATGATGCAAAATTAAATATAGGGTGTCCCATATAAAAATATGGCATTTCCTCTAATTACTGCAAGACTAGCTGCAACTTCAAAAAAATCTGAATACGCCAGTGGATTCTATAGAAAAAAATCGTAGTAAAGGACCGTTTTCAACTTTTCAACAATTTCAGTGATAGTCGAAATTTACCGAAGAATCCAATATATCCAAGTTTTAAAAACTCGGGCTTGAAAACCATTTTTTCTCTCTATTACCGTTTAACTTGTAGATAATAAAACCAGCAAAGAAAGACCATCCTGTACTGTAGCTTCTGTATTCCTCTTACCTTTAAGATAAACTTCTTCTGTCCTATGTGTAGTCAAAATCTACTATGACCACCTGTGTAGTCAAAGTCTACTAAAAACACAATTTTGCCTATTTAAAATATTGTAGCGAGGACTAAAATCGTACTAAAATTCGTTATTGCGTCCAGCCTTATTGGGACATCCTGTATATTTCAGCAACTGTCTCTAAATAAAAGTGAAATTAAATTATACTGCAATGTAAGAAACAATTATTATATAGTTTTTGAGATAATATGGCATACGCAGGGTGTGTAAACGGCTTACCCTGTTCGAATCTCAATTTGCAAGTTGTTCTGAAGTTTCAGGCAAACTAAAATCTAAAGAACAAAGTTGTTTACTTGTAGTTTTTAATGTGAGATTGTAACTATTTGCTGGTAGGGTTGGGCCGTTTTACTATAGACATAGTATTAGAAAAGTTAAGTGATAAATTGATATTTCAGGCGATTTGCACCAAACTCTCCAAAATTGGCCATGGCAGACCAATCTCTGAGTCAGTACATTTTTAAGGTTTGCTATCGTTGTGGGTCTATTTTCGAGAGTTTAGGTAATCTAATACTGAGTGGTTGGCGTCCAATCTTTGTGTTGTATATAATCATATGTATTAAGGCTATCTTTTATGTCTTAAATTAAGATGTTTTAGATATGACAATAGGGTCTTGCACAATTTTTGATGATACCATATTCCGTATCTCTTTTGCGAAAACAACTCCTACACGTATAGAACGTCGTTTATGCGTTGTTCAATAGCAACGAATCCTCCCACCAAATCCCTCATGACGTCTCTTTACGAGATTAATACCATACTTACCTTACAAAGTCTACTTTACGAAGTTCGTAATTTCTCTTATACCTACTTGTAACTAAGTAAATGCAAATAGTTAACAAGTAAAAATTACTATAAACCAGGACAACCACAAGTCTTCTTTGTGGATGTCAAAAGCAGTTGACTTCGTTTAATGTGGCAGGGTGGTGATTTGTAAGAGAAATGCAATTTGCAGATGAATTTTTTTACTGTTAACCGAGCCGTCAGATTTTGTGTCCCATCTGTTGTAACGGTAAAGATATTTTGTTCAGTAGTAGTGTTAAAAGGCACCATTATTAGGGGTGTTGAATGACTGTGAATATATATATACAGGGTGTCCGTTTCTGTAACTCAACCATGGGGCTCTCAGTAATCATAAAAGATACGAGGTTGGTTGGATTGGGGTAAGGTTGCGCGATTTACCTACAGTTACAAAATTAATATAAATGTATTAACTAAAATTTTAAGTGAAGAAAAACGAGATACGCTAGGAATTTATTACATTTCGCATCGAAATGTGCAAGTTATTTCAAAAACATATCTGCAGCAATATGCAGAAAAACGACAACCGATCAGACCCATTTCAGATAATGGAAATGTCCGTTGACCGGCACCGTCACCAGATTTGCCCCCATCAGATTATCATTTATAGGGAACTATAAAAGATCTCATTTATAAATCTACAGGTATCACCAGTTCAAACAGCAACATAGAGATTGTGCAAGTGGGAGAAGGACCGCATAAGGTTTAATATGCCTCCGACAAAGACCAAGAAGTGGGTCGTGAAGCTAACCGCTGACGTAGGCAGAGTCAATCCGGCCAACTTTTTCACTTCGATATTTAGATCAGTATCGATTTGGCTGTCTTCGTGACGATGGAAATTTTTTAAAACATCAGAGCAAAAAGCAGTAATGTAAATAAATTAAAAAAAGTGATTAATCCATGACTAAAACATATATTAATAAAAATTCTGAAATAGTGACAGATCGGTAACACTGGACTGACTCCGCCCACGTCGGCCGCTAGCTGCGCAACCTACTTCGTTGGTCTTTGTCGTAGCCATATTAAAACTTGTGCGATCCTTCTCGCACTTGCACAATTCCTGTGTTCCGACATGAAATGGTAATAGCTGTATATCCACTGATATTTGAGTTGCGAAGGGAGATCATAACAACTCTAAGAACCAAAATGAAAAGAAGGAATGTTTTAAGATCAATACAGAATTTAAAAAGACGCATAGAGTTGTTATTGAAAGAGAATGAAAGTAGAAGAAAACGAATACTACCATAGAGAGGCTAATCCACTCGAGTTGCAGTTTAGTTTCTAAACTGCTTGAACTAACATTGCATTTCGAAGTAAAATACGTTGTAAAAGTTTGTTCATTAAAACAAAACACTAGGATTGAATTATAGTTTTTCAATTGCTAAAATGGGAAAAGTTTGACGGATAAGTGAGAATAGAACTCGGACATTTGCAATCTATGGTGAACCGAGATTTTCAATAAGTTGGAATAAGACATATGTGGATCTGGTGGAGATTTTGATGCCCAAACCCTACACGGCACCTATACTACATATTAATTAAGCAAATTGCCTTTCTATTTTATAAGCATGACAGATATTTATTCTAAAGACAATTTTGTACTTTCTCCACTTTTATTGAAGATATTGAAGAAGCGTTATTGAAGATGCACTAACATGCATTAACAAACTGCACAGCTTTATATATTATTGGCACTGTTAACATAATTTTTTAAATAGTCTAGTTCTTATTATTGTGAAAATACTTTTATACAAAATAAATTATGAACTTATTGTCAGCCACGTGTTTTCTTTAGTTCCATTCAGTCTATTCCGGAGAGGGACATATATTTGCGAGGGCTTAAGGTAGTCCGCTACATTACTAATAGAGCGTGATAGAATCCCTATTTTATCACGCTGATAGAATGGAAATTCTATCACGCTCGGTAGCATTTATGTTGCACTGTTTTATTAATAGGTTTTATTTATAATTTACCCTTTGTTGTACATGTATATTTTCCTAATACATTTAGTAAGTGAGTCTGGGAAAATTAATATATTATTGCAAAAACTATAAAAATACTCTAACTTACTATTACTTTATTTAACTAATACAGAGGAGTACGAATAATTGGTTATTGTAAATGAAAAGCAAAAACAGAACAATAAAAAAACTTCACCTCGGCAAGATCTCAACTGCATATTACCTCGTCAGAATGTTTCTTCTCTGCTTTAATGAAATTCTCAATCTCGCTATTGCTCAAACACTCCTCCAAGCTTCGCGGAGCCGGCTTCGAAGGAAACTTGCTGCTTTCGTCCTGCACAGAAGCAGCGGTAGCCTTACTTTGAGTGTCTTTGACACTAAACTCCTGTAATATCCTCATTAGAGACGAATGTTCACCGACGAATGCTTTATCGTCCTCAAGGACAATTTCTTGAGTTTTGTGTTTGTTATCGATAGGAATATATGGATTTGGATCTTCAAAATTCCTGCTTAAGACAGCAATTTTTTTACCACGACCTATGCCGATAATGTCATGAACAGGGCTAGGAGGAGGTGTCAGACAAATATCATCCAGCAGCTTATTGCTGGTTTTCGTCGCCATAGAAGCGTCCGAAGTCTCCTTTCTAACTAAAGAATCGGATTTGCGTAGGGGTCTCTGAGGATGAGGCGGAACGTCTTCCGCTTGGACCACCAACCCTTCGATGGCCTGCAAAACCTCCCGATCTGAAACGATTTTCCTAGGACGTGGCAAACTGGCATCTTTGGGATTGTAATGCTCGATGAGGTCCGCATCCCAATCCTCCAAAGGTCCAAACGAATCGTCGGAAGTTACTGGTTTATCAGGCTTCAATTTGGATGCTTTCAATTTTTTTAGTTGTTGAGGCAGAATCGATCCCAAGGACCTGCATCTGGTGATGTAGGAGTCCATCAATCGACCCGGCATTTGACTATGTGAGAATTTCTTGGGCGACTGTAAACTGAGCCTCGACGAGTTAATTTCCGTTTGGATGTGCGATTTGTGATCGGTAAAGTTCTGAGGTTGAGCCACAGACAGCTTTAAATCCGTGTAATTTGGTAGAGACACAACGGACAAGTTTTTTTGACGTTTGTTTGTTTTACTCAGCGGCGGGTGGTGATGATCTCTGTTGTGGTTGCGTTCGTCGCTTTCGCAAAGAGGACAAACATACTTTATGGTCTTTTTCACCATTAAAGGCTCCTCAACCGGGACAGGCTTGTTGTCAGGCTTAACCTTGTCGTTTCCCTGTAGAGCCTGCAGTCCCTTGGTTGCCATTTTCTCTACCCTTTCCCTAAGTTTGTTTTTTTTTTGTTGTTGTTGCTTGTGTCGTGGTGGAGGAGTGGGACTGCCTTTCTCGTTATCGAAAATCAGGTTAAGCTTAGGGTTGGGTAGGTGCACGTGTACTTCATCCTCTAAAGACGGTACTTCCAAGTCCACCTCGGTCCAGTCTGCGCTTTTGGACAGCGGCTGGCTTGTATAAAAGATGTTCCCGCCATTTTTAGTATCGTCGTGGCAGCTGTTAGCTCTGTATTATAATAACAGATTGTTTAAAGTAGGCAGAGGTTAGTGAAATTAAGGCTAACAACGCTAACCTGTTGGAGTCCTTTTTGTGGAGGTGCGATTCGGATCGCCATCGAGTCGTTGGTTTCAACTGAAACAAAATGAATCACGTATTATGTTAATGAAAATATGATAATACGGCAATTTACAGTCAGATTTCATCCATCTATTAAGGTTTTGCATTGACCCCCTATATCCATCTAAAAGGCTCCACCCTGTACAAGGTGGTAAAATTCGAGGCGTATTGTTAGGAGAACGGAAACTATAAAAGATACTAAGTCACTTGAATTGTGGCAAAGTTGTGCGATTTAGTGCCCAAGTAAATGTCACTTTGAACTCGGAAAAATTCCGAATACTTCCAGAGATATCAAGAAAAAATCGAAATTTTGTTACATCATTTTTATTTTTTCTTTACTTTTTTTGAAGAGATATTTCAAAACAAATGTCACTTCACTATTACCACTTTTTCGTCCCTACAAGGTAGCATTCTGAAATTTGAAATTCGACGTTTCTTGTTTAAGCCATCATCATCACAATTTCATTTTTTTGAACACGGATCTGGATTTCTTTATCTTGTCTTTAATTACCTTCCTAAAAACGATAACGTATACTCACCAAAAAAGTAGTAGATATGATAAAAATACCTTCTTAAAAAGTGCATATATCTATCACTCTCCCACGTATCATTTTTAGCATAGGTTTGTCTTTGTTGCAGTTTCTTTTGTTCGCGTAATAGATTTTTTGAGTCAATTTTAATATATAACATAAATAATATAAACAATTTTTTATAAAGTATAACACATAGATAAGACTTATGAGTATAAAAAAACGCAGATCTAAACAAACAGGTGGTTATGGATTAAGTTCATTTTACTTTTTTTGGAATAAATAAACAATTGTCAAATTACAGTTCTGTCAAATATATTCAGTAAATTACAAAGTTGGTATTAATTATTGTTAAAGTAAAATAAAATGTTCTCATTGCTTGAAAGGCGTGATATGATAAAAATCTATTACGCTTCTAATAGAAATTCTCAATTATCTTCAAAGTGCTATTTGCAATAATAAAAAACTTTAAAAATGGTTTATATTACGAATTTAATTAAATTATTTAAAACGGAATGCTAACAATTTAAAAGTTTCCATTTTTGTTAAATAAATGCAAATTAATATGTTAAGGTGTCTTTAAAAACATGGTAATAATGAAATTATATTTGTTTTTAAATATCTCTTCTAATAAAGCCAGAAAAAATTAAAAATAATATAGTCAAATTTTGTTTATTTCTGGATATCTTTGGAAGTATTCGGAATTTTTCCCAGCCCAAAGTGGCATTTTCTTAGATAGTAAATTGTGCAACTTTGCCCCAATGTAACCGACTTCGTATCTTCTATAATTTCCCAGACTCAAACGCTTCGAATTTGGACCACCCTGTACACTCACTCTTAACCTTTCAGACTCGCAGCTTTTTTATATAGGAGGATCGCTTGGCTAGAAATTCCTGTGTGACTTGGTATATCAATATTTCAAAGTAATTTACTGTTAGTGCAGTTCCTTGATCTCATGCTTTACGTAAATAATGTAAGATCTGTTGAATATGTAACATACGGAAGTTCAATTGAAATACTACGTGGTACCGTTTGGTTCGCGGTTTTAAAGAGGTCTGTGGAAAGAAATTAATTTATTGTACCCGTACTGTGAATACTGTGTATCCATTATCATAATGAATGAAAAAGCATTGCGAAAACGTTGGTAAAATTTAATATTTTACTATCTAGTTCTCGTATAAATAGTAAAATGTACACTCCGCAAATCCTCTAAATTTAGTTATTTATCCCATTTATAGGAATTAAAAAATGCCACCTAAGGAGCTAAGCCATATACAGGGTGGCGAATTGAAAAGTTTCCACTCAGAGTTTTTTCTTGTAAACAAATAAATGAAAATATGCTCTGGCACGTAAACCTTAGTTTTCAGGGGGACACATTTTTTACATATTTGCACCCCATCTACTCTAATTCCTACGAAGGGATGGCAGTCACCCCTAAAATCGTAAATGGAAGGGGGGGTGAGTAATATTTTATTTTAAAAGGAATTGAATTTGCTTTGTTATGAGATCTTTCTCGTTGGAATCGATTTAGTAGTTCGTGAGAAATAAAAAAATGAATTGTAAAAGTAACAAAAATCTTATCACGTGTGTCAATAAAGTAAATGTTGAAAATATTCACCTCCAACCTCCTTGCATTTATAAAGGCGCTGTTCGAAATGTTCGCGAACATTGTAGAGTATTTCGGGGGTTACTTGTTTGGTACTCGTACATTAATCGTAACCGCAAGTCTTCTAAAAAATTGAGTTAGGTGCATAAACTTCAAATTTCAAATGCTCCCACAAGAAAAAGTCCAATGGTGACAAATCAGGAGATGTTGCAGGCCGTTCAATATTTCTTTTCCTAATATATCTGCCTCTGCGAGAAACAAACTGATAATAGCAAATTTTTCGAAGGATTAAGTGAAATTTCAAAATACTATTATTAATACCTTTTTTGTGCATTATATTTATCGACTAAATAATATGAGGAAAGTCCCATAACAAAGGGAATTCAATTCCCTTTAAAATAAGACATGCTTTACTGGGTCTCTTTTCCATTTAAGATTTTAAGGATGATAGCCATCCCTTCGTATGAATTAGAACAGAGAGGATGTAAATATGTAAAATACGTTCATTTAAAAACTATGGTTTACGTGCTCGAGCATATTTTCATTGATTCCGTTACACAAAAAAAAAACCGAGTGGAAACTTTTCGGTGCGCCACCCTGTATAAAATGCCTTATCTACTGTTAAACTTGAAACGAATATACTGGGTGTCCCAGATTTTGTGCCAGCAATTATCTCAAAACACGGAGACGGAGATATATACATAATTTTAAACATACGGGGTGACTCAAAAAAGTACATTCAACTTTTAAAAGTAGTTTCATAAATTCACGGCTGGCGTCGTGGCAGTGCAACGACAAGTCAATTGTCATATCGCAGGGGCGGCTCGTATAAAAATTACATAATATTATCTATTTTCCATATTAGTTGAGATTAGCTCAAGTTCCATTGACAGCACTCCAGAGAACCTGCTGGCGTTTTGCTAGCAGTGCGGTAAAATGACCATAACCGTTTCGAACCAGAAAATAATTATTTTTGCCATACACTGCCCCTGTCGATGAGCAATGCCATTAACAGTGTAATGGTTTTATTATATTTATACCATGGTGTTATGCCCACATTATACCACAGTATTTCGCAAGGTTAAATCGGCTAATAAAAGTTGCACCTCAGCAGTAATGACATCACCTTAACCGGCGCGTATTTCGAAGGCAAAACTGCGGCTATTTATCCGTTGCCATCGAGGTTACGTTACGTTATGGTATAATTATGTGTTCACCTTATTAAATATACCAACATGGTATCCGAAGTTGACCGAATTTGTAGCTTATAAATATTACTTTTTCAATTTTTTACCAACACTTTCTCATTTTAAACAGGTATATCGCATGTTTTTATTTTTTCCATTAACTTCCAAATCTAGAGTTATACTTTTTATACTACGTACTATATTAAACACTCACATGAAACCTATTGAAAATCCGATCAAAACTTGACCGAGGGGCACCACTGCAGGAGTCCACCGTATCCGTATCTCCCTTTTTCTTACATAGTTTATTGCCCATGTTTGACTGTTGCTCGACATCTAAATAATACCGCGAGTACCAGAAATAACTCTGTCGTGATCATCGATATTTTCGGACCTCGTAAAGGCATTCGATATAGCAAGTTATAGTGCGCAAATCGTTCACAACAGGTTCGCTTCGAGAGTAATTGCTCCGCTTCACCACTTCACCTTTCGTTTTAACGTAGGAGGATGAAGAGCTAATCTCAAGCACGACACACACAATCAAACTAAAGTTCAAACGTTCACGTTCTAACCAAACCGGTCACGCCAGGCAGCAGCAGCCAGCAGGACGGGAGCAGGAGAGACGCTATTTGGTTGTTTCTTCAGCACCGCTGCCTGACAATCGGAGACCTGCGCATTGCTCACACCAAAACTATATATACAGGGGGTTTTGGGTTGCGTCCTGTCCTTTTCGGAGGGCAGTAGAACATTAGAAAGTGAGATGATTTTGGAAGAAACCCATTATGTATTTTAAAAAAGAATATTAACGAATATACAGAGTGATTAAGTTTTTCCATTTCCAAAATGAATAGGTAAAACACAACTACACAGAAGAGCACTACGTATTATTACTACGTTTTTTTCAAAATATCGGAACACAGACGTTTGTGTGCATTTAAAATTATATGTGTTATCAGACGTATCTAGAATTTCGTGTAGATTCATAATATGAATTAATTAAAAATAAGGATTTTTTATTTTATTTCAATTTTATTGTTTGAATTAACAACATTATAATAAAAACAAGGAAATACATGTGTATTCTATCACGTTCGTATCAAGAATGGTTACTCGTCAGTCAAGGCAGCATTATTTGTAAAGGCATTTGAGGACCCACAAGAATCGTGTCTGGCCTTCTTCCTGGAAAGCAAAGGCGATATCACGGTGCCAGATTCATTGTCCGAACTGAAAATGAATTTATATTAGGGTCACTATTAGTAATAACCTACTTCGAAAATTAAATAATGTATTATATTGAGAAATTTAGAACTCAACTAGTGATTGTACGTACAGCCATACTATGCAAATGTTCATTAAATTCACGAATAATTTGATAGAGTAGCAATAGGTCAGCTGATGAAATTATTTTAACATGAGTTACCTATAAGATCTGCCTTATATCTCCATTTTTGGTTTTAATACATTTGTTACATCAGCTTATAACGAAAATTTAGTTTTCTTTAGTTTTCACTGGCTGCAGCTCTTAACATTATTACATTAACAATGGTCACAATAGTTAGCTCCCAAGACTACATTATTTTGGTATTAGTTCCCCCCCCCCCCTCCCCCTCAAAAAAACGCTATAAATAAAGGCTCACCAACTGATGCTGCTTGTTCTAGTTTTACCCCCTGCTCCCTCGCTTTCCGACACGCTCTTGCTCTTCCGCCGCTGTCTACTCGGCTGCGTCAAAAAGTGACTTAATTGATTATAACGATGCTCCCAAAATAAGTTCTGCCTTTGTACCAAATCTCCATGTTTTGCCAAAAAGTCATGGTCAGTGGGAAGAGCGAGCTCCCAGCCTTTGTCATGCGTTTGCAGCTTGGATATGCCGGCGAAGATCTCTTTCACTTCTTCAGCAGGGATTTTTACTAGCGACGACACTTTGATTCGTTGTACATATTGCTGTTTCGTGAACAAGTACATCTAGATCGAACGGATTAAATAACGTATTAGCCAGATAGAAAGAGGATTTGTTGACACCTACTATATAGTCTCGGGCGCGACACATCAACTCTGCTGGAACGCCACTAATTGCCGAAAATGTTTCTTCTGGATACAGCACCTCAGATTTAACTACCCAATTCCCTATGATTCCAAGCACCGAATAAAGCGAGAAAAATTTATTTGTTAATAGACTCACCCCTGACCAATACAGCTACTTTAGTGAGGCTTTTTATTAAGGAATCAGCGGTGATGCCTTCTACGCCTGCCAGTAGCAGCATAATTTGATGAAACTGAATTATTTGTGCTTTAAATAGAAAAGAATCCGTTAAATTACACACAAAAAATGAAATTAAATATCCTAACATGTTTAATTTGCAGACAATCATCTTACCATCTTTAAGCAGGAGTTTACACTGCTGGGACAGTGGTAGGTCTCTTAACGCATGCAATGAAAGAACATGACTGGGTAAAGTAGGCTCCAGTGGAGCTTGTTCCTTATCTTCAGGCACCAATAGTGTCATATATTCTTCTTTGGGCATATTTTCCGCTTGGCCTGTCTCCTCTGGTATATCCGAGATCAATTTTAACCTCTCCACCTGCAAGATAAAGTCATTATTTATCTCAATCAAAAATTTGTAGTCTTAACGTTCCGGTTAAGTCTTACATTGCTATGAGAGCTATCTTCATTATACCACCGGCACTCGACAAATGGCTCCTGATTTCGACGGGCTTGTAATTCATGATATGACACATTTTGCAACCCCGCCTTCTTGTCAGGCAGATCCTGAGTTTGTTTAAACCTCACTGTTACCTATTGAAAATAACAATAAGTGACAATTAGAATTTGGAAAAGAGGCGTTTAAATTACTTGTTGTGCTGTGCTGGGGCCAGCTTTCTCCCCATCCTCGGCATTGTTGGCCATATTTAAAACGTCTTTCCCCCTCTTTAAACTTTTATCCAAATAAGGGAAATATGGTTTAAGTTGGAAAACATCTGTAGTGAGAACAGATCATCAATTATGAATGAAGACAAAAGTAAATCATTATAAAATTACCCTTAATTGCAGTCAAATGAATCTCCCGTCCATTGAAGGCAGCAACAGCATAATTGTTAGTGTCTTTAACACATCGAGTTGACTTCAAAAATACTTTGTCAACTATTTCGTTTTCAAAATAAACTGATTTTAAGTCCTTTTTGCTGCTTAAATCTCCATCAGTTTCGTGGGCTATTAACTCAGCCCTTCCTGGAAGTCAACGCTGGATTGTTATACTGTCTACAGAAGGTAAAATACTATGTATAAGAACATTCTACATAAAAATGTATGAATGAAAAGATGCCTACGAATTAAGTGTTTGGAAGGAAACCAATAGATTATTGTAAACCTATCTTTGTTCAAAATGGTATTTTGACATTGCTGAGGTCCACCTATATTATATATATTAAAAACTATTAGTTTCCACTACTGGTATTCACAGAAGGGTGCTAAACACATCCAGCCTTATTTGGAACCTGCCATGTCTTACCTGCGTCAAAATTAGTTGATTCTGTATTAATTCCCATTTCTAACATTATCTCTTTGTTTCCAGGTTTGAAGCTACATTTATTAATTTTCTCATTGTTTTGAATATTTCTTCCCTTAAATGGGAATTGGAGCAAATATAGAATGTCCTCTAGCTTCTTAGAATTAATTATTGGTATCTGAAAAGGAAAACACTTACAAGACTAAATGAAGAATTGTAGTGAAAATATTTTCTGAGGTTAACTACACATTTTTTTTAAGCAATTTTTCTATAGATATGGATATGGTGTAATTTGATAGAGCAACTCTTGCCTGTAGAAGTTGCTCAAGAAGGCATGAAATAACTTCTTGCATTTCATGATCTTGTAATGTAAACATTAGTAATATTTTTACTGTTTTTTTAGTTTAAATTGGCATACAACCTACAACAGGGACACAAATACTAATCAGCACAGGAAAAGTATACCTCCCGTATCACTGGATCAACATCGTCTTCCGAGACATCGCCTATGGGGCTGCCCGCAGTCTCACCATCCATACCAACACCCCTTCCAATAGACGAATGTAAACTAACCTAAACAATTGAAATAGGTATGTGAATGAAGACGTAAGGGCGTCCGCGCATCAACAGTGCATTGATGTTTGCTTTATTGGTGTCTGTTTGTGGGTCAATCTGTCGAACAAACTGCACCACGTCGCATATGAAAAATTACTTTCACCAATCAGGGCTGTTCACTTAGAAAAAAGGAAAAATTTTATTGTGAACCTATAGGAGTATCTTTCGCTTGTTCCTTGTCTATCACGTGAAAAGAGTTATTATTTTTATTCTTATTCTGCTCACTTTATTTAATTATTCTGCTCGATAACTTAGAGAAGTAGTGCTATGATGTCATCCATTGTTTTATTAATAGCCATTAGATGTTTGAACAAAGCGAAAAATTATAATTCTTATTTAATAAAGTTTATTATCGCAGATTTTCAGTCAAGGGTGGTACTGAGCTCATCAATAAAAGGGTGAATGTTAATTCAAAAACGTCCTTTCATATTCTGAGCTAATAAAACGCATACAGCATTGTCATAGTAATATAAACGCGAAAAATTCTTGCAATTTGCCTGAAGTAATTTTCAACTAAAGCGCTGTTTCAGGCGCTGTTGCCATTTTGCGACATAGCTTGAAATTTATGAAGCCTGCTCTCCTCTATATCTCATTTGTCATTACATTCATTTACTCCATATTCAATATATAATAAATATTTATAATTATAAAATGCAAAATGTATTCATGTTTATTATTGATTGTTAATTTTTACGTGGTACCTACTGCGAATCGGTTGTTAGACAAATATTTTCGTAATTGAAGGAATTGATTATCTGACACCGTAGGATTTCTACACGAGCAGAACCGTGATTTGATTTGATTGCTACTTGACTGATACTAACGCCACTGATCCATTTAAAAATGTTTCTTCCCAGGTCAAAATGTGTAATTTGTGGAGAAAACATAGCAAGGATCAAATTCAACCTGAAGACAACAAAGTCAGAGAAGTCAAAAACTTTACTACTCAAATTTGTAGAGAAACTCTACAAGAACATATCCTTCTTGCATTGCAATATTTGTTCGAGTTGCTACCAACTCTTAAATGAATTGGATGTCATTCAACAAAGAGAAAAAGAGTTGTTTACTCAATTGAGGGATTTCATTTCAAAAGTTGAAAATTGCAAAACTTCGAGAATCCCTAGACAGCCTATTAAAACAAGAAAAGATGATGTGGTAAGTAGTAATGCTGAGTTTCTAGATTCACATAACATGATCAAAAGTTAAGTGAGATTTATATATTGACACAACATAACACTCAAGTAATTGCTAATAACAAGTGATATATCAAGAGACATATTATTTGCTAAATATTTAATAATTTCAGATTTACCTTAGTGATTATTAAATTTAAGCTAACAATTAGCATTATTTGTCCTTATTTATTCATGTTTCACGGCTTTTATTTTTGTAAATTCATCCCTGTGTTTCTTTGTATATCTTATACAGGTTCTAAAGTCTAACTGTACTACATCGAAGGCTTGTCATCAAATTCATTGAAAGATTCATTATCGATACATAAATCCCTTTTTAAATAGAATTTCCAATACATATTTTTCCACTCATTTTAATTTTAAGCGTGTTCCCTTGCAAACTAGCATGACCTTGTACAACCTTATGTTATGTGAATCAAAAACTGACTTATATAATTCCTTTATCTATTCTTCTAGGATGATGAGCCTGATCCTGAAGAATTTGAAGATAAATTACCTGACCTTAATTTCAAAAATTTGCCAATAAAAGTAAAACGAATAAGAGGGGCGAGTGATGACCCTGCCATTTCAAAGAAAATAGGTTCAGTTCCTGAAAGTGACTGTGACAATGATATGAGAAATGAAAAGGTTTTTGAACAGGTTTGTTACATTAGGCCTTAAGTCTCAGAAATGATTATCTGGATCAGGTTGATCCTTATAAAATTATTAGACTATTTTCTGTGATTCAGATTAACTGGGGTTAATTTAATTAATTAAAAATCAGCTTAATCAGCTGATAAGATTTAATCCAATCCAGGCCATCATTTCTGAAAAAGCCTATTTATAACAACATATGCAAATTATTAGTATTTTTCCCATACAGGGTATTCCATTAAAAAAAGTGTGACTACTGCAAAAATTTTCTATTTTCAAAAATTTTTTCTTCAATTTCACATTTTCTTAGGTACCTAGGTATTGGTCAGATTAGCACTTTAATATAATTTGGCCCTAAGTGATAAATTATTAATATGCTGTGTGCTGGTAACTTTAACAGGAGGACAATTTCCATGGAAACCAAGAAACCAACAAATACATGGCCTTAATTTGAACATTTCCATAGATATTAATTGCCTGGTAAGTTTGCCAGCACATTACCTATAAATAATTTTGCTTTAAATGAGGCTATTCTCTATATAGTGTTTAAAATTTCCCACTTCACGTGTGAAAAAACAAAAAGTTACATTGGAAATGTGATTGCAGAATCTCGTAGAAAGACTACTGATTAAAAATTTATTTTTCTTATGTATCTGCCATTTCAAAAAGTAGAAAAATTAATTGTTTACTATTAAAATGGAGCTCACGGTAAATCTTTGACTCCTCACAATCAAATGTTTAATTTTATTTTCCGTTTTTTTACATACGTCCTGAGGCACACAGTTTGAAATACCCTTTATATGTTAAAATGCCAAATAGTAGTAAATTACCGTCTTCCCTTGTTAATTTCTTGGGTATAAATATTTTTACAAACATAAATATCATCAATAGCTTTTCTTTTTATCTTAGACTTTCAAAATAGATTTTAAGCCTCTTAAATATGGGCTTTTCTTCTATGTAGGAAATGTACGTTTCTGTAATAGGGAAAGTAATTTTCCACATTTAAGTTTTTTTAAAGTTTAGAGTAATTACCTGTTTTTATGTATTACACAGATTCAGTCGTCAATCCAAATGGATTTATCCAAACATATTGTCCAGCACATGACAAAAAGCAAACCCAAAACTGTGCTGTGTGAAATATGTGGTCAAAGCTTTAAAACCAAAAGTGGCTATGAAAATCACATGAAAAAACATGAGGGTGCCGAGGATGAAATGAGACTCTTGGGGTTGAATAAAATAGCAGAAGGACCTTGTTTTTGTGACGTATGTGGTAAAGGTTTCAATCAGAAAGCTTCCTTGAGCAGGCATTTTGTCATTCACACAGGTAAGATTTATTTTACTGTATGTATTATAGAATTTTACTTGTATGTTGGCATATACATATACCTGATATGGTGTGTGTCATGTTTTTTTCATTTGCTAATATCCTTAAGTGCTGTAACAAAGTAGGTATATAACCAAAGATATATTAATTGATATTCAATAAGTACGAATCTTGGCAGTCTGTTTAGATTTATTAAACAAATTTAGATTAAATTTAATCCATTACTTTATTTAAATTAAATTGATTGAAAACATGTGTTAATGTGCACATGTAATGAAATATTTAGTATGATCACTTTATCTTGATTAATTGAAGTTAAATAGAATTGAGCAAGAACTGTATGTACGGCTCTTAAATTAAGTGGTTTTTTTTCATAGCATGTAGTTACTTGCTTATGTTATTATGTGCACTAGAATTTAAAATATTATGTTTTTTTTAGGTGAAAGCCGGTATCAATGCGAGGCCTGCGGCAAAAAATTTCTGCACCATAGTTCGTTCAACATGCACAAAAAAATCCACGCGGGCGAGCGAAATTTTAAATGCGACATGTGCGATCATCGTTTTCTCACTAATTCGCATCTAAAACGACACCTACGAGCTACTCATGAAAAAGAAAAAAATCATAATTGCATGTCTTGTGGGAAAAAATTCACAGAAAACTACAATCTTATAGCTCATATGAAAATCGTTCATAAAGAACCTACGCGAGTCGATGAATATGTGATCGAAGAAGGTATAAAGCAAGCGTCACTTCTAGATCAAGATGCTGGAATTGACGTCCAGGAAGTGCAAAGTGTGGTATTTAATAATTATGTAGATTAAACATTGGCTTAGGTAAAGTGCAAAATGATGAATTGTGATTATAAGACCTTGTATTTAGCAATACATGCCTAAAAAGTGCATCTCTGCCTAGTCAATACCTATTTAGGCACCAAAGTTAGAATGTTAAAACTTGGCAAAACTGACCACCTCCTCATCACAAAATTACTTTTTTAATTAGTTTTCAGAAAAACAGACGAAATGTGACAGAAATTTTTATGGAACTGATACCTATTGTGAATGAAAATGATGACATGACTCATTTTAAAGAAACTTTTATGCTTCAGTAATTAGAAAGAGAATTTTTAGAAATACGTTCTTGTTGACAATTTTGCCATCAAAACATCAAGAAGTGTGTTCAATCCCTTAAGCAGAATACTATGTTCAGTTTTAATTTAAAGTAATATACAACTACCCTACAACAAAAACCTTACTGGTGGTACTTACCTTTTCTCTTAGTATTATTCTATTGATTAATTGACATAATCTTGATATAGAGCTAAAAAAATGCTGATTTTATTAGAGATTTTTGTATTAGTTTTGCAAGATGTTGATATTTCTTTTTTGAACTGCAATTGATCAAAATAAAGTAGAATAGGAAAATAGTAGGTATGTCAAAAAAAGTCACCGTTCATCACTAGCTCATCCTAATTTAATTATTTACCGAATTAAGCCTATAATATTTTTTTCGTCTCATATAAAACATACTAAGTGTACTAATATTATGTGTCATATCTAAACTTAACGCTAAAGTTTATCAATCAAAACGTTGTTGCCAGTCATCAACAGCCTCAATAACATTCCATAAAAATTAAATCTACACTTAATTAATAACCGAACGGACCATTTCTTAAAATTGATTCGTTTCAGATTTACGCCAGTAGGTTATACATATACAAGGGGTGCTTCAAAAAATTCCTGGTCTAGAATGCTACATGCATGTTTTAGCTATGTTCAGTCTTCAATTCAACTTTGCCTTTAACATATTTCACCTGTAAATAATGAAGTAAGTTGCAACACAAGTCACGTTTACAAATCTTACAGCACTCTTGACCAGCAGGTTTTTCCGCAGTAGACGGTGAATCAGACGTAGCGCGTTGATTAAGCCATTTACTATTTACAATTAAACATTGTACTGACAACAGGTAACAAATGAATTTATCCAAGATATGTCTCTGATATTTCAACGCCTATCCATGATTTTTTTTTAATTTTCACTGTTTAGTATAATTAAGGCTTACACGACGTTGTATTGTCGTTTGGCAATGCCTGAGATTAAGAAGGAACTGAAGTATGGTTATTTTTCTAACACTGACCTCGACTATTTAATGATGGGGTTATCAAGTGTTATGGCATTTTAACAATGAATTAGTATGCTTGACTTTGTTAATGACTTTTTGCCTGGTCATAAAAATGAAGAATCTTAAATAAGCAATGCTTAATATCGTTTCCTAAACCTAAACTTTTCCGGTAATTGTTATGAAACATTGGGATCTGGTGAGAACAGTCTGTTCAAGCAGGTTTCGTCCATTCGAAAATGATGCCATTTTTCGTGTACTGTCATATCTACAGCCCCCAATCGCTTGTAAAAATCTCCTGCTGGATTCCATGACAAGACATGAAAATCCATTCGTTTACTGGATGTTTCGTGAGCGATTTTTGCTACTGCTAAGAACAGTTGAGTGCCAATACCATTTTTGCGGTACGCAGGCTGGACGTAAAGGTCTTCCAGGAATATCGATCGTCCCAACCACGTGGAGTACGATGTGTAATAAAGAGCGTAACCTACTATGTAACCGTCCGAAAGTTCGGCGACTAAACACGTAAATGCTGGATTTTCGTTTTCGAAACCATCTTTTTCCAAGGTAACTGCGTCCAGAGTCACTGTATGTTCCAATTTTTCAAATTCCGCTAAAGCCTGCAATAGAGAGTCATTTATTACAGATCTGGTGGTGTTGATGCCTTATGGTTTAGACTACACCATAAACAAACTATCAAATTGAATGCATTAGACCACAGTCTGTCAGTATTATGTATTAAGATAGATAATGATATATTATACATCAAGATTGTGAAGCACGTTATTATGACTCGAACGTCAAGTTTAAGTTCCTAAGTGCGCGGTACTGAGGAATTTTAGATATAAGAGTCATAAGTGTTTAACAGCTACGGTGTTCCAGGCACCACCAGTTCAGCTTAGTTCAAGTACTGATTTTTGTTGTACTATTAACGCGTTTCGAATCATAATATCAACGGTGACATTTCATTTGAGATTCATCACCATGACAGCCATAAATTAATCGACAGTGGATTGGTGATGTTATGGCCGTTTAGCTCCCTAGACAAACTTTTGACTTAGATTTTTTAGAAAGGCGAGAAAACGTACTTTTACAGTCATTCAACATACCCATTAATGGTCTTTTGAAGTTAGTAGTAGAGAAAGTGTATTGTTATGTCATGGGCTGCTTTAAAGCACTTGAAAAGCTTTGAATTTAATGTGCCCATTATGATTAACCCAGGTCGTTAAGACATAAAATGTGCCTCGGGTATTAAGATTAGCACTCCCGAAATTGTTAGAAAACAGCATTTTAAGGTGGGTTGCTCGCATGAGCGTAGATCCAATTTCTTCTCGTTTCTGAACTACAGAGCGATAACGTTTAAAAACAAATAAAACATATTTGTATTTTTTTTCGAATATCCAAAGCATCGTTTATAATCGTTTAAATAAGAGGAACCTATCTTAAACCAGACTTTTCTGGCTGTTCTTGAAACCCTGCTCATAACACCTGGGACATCCTGTATATGGTTCCTACCCAGTGTGTATCTGAATTCTTCAGCAGGCTGGCATGTTACTATTGTTTTAGTTTTAACAGAACCACCTTGAAATCGTTTATTATGAAATCTGAACCGTGATAAGGCATTAATTTGGCATACCTACTTGTAATATTGTGAATTACGTAACACCTGTAAGGGGAATTATAGGCCAAATGCCAGCTTACCTTGATCATTTTAAAAACCTGCGCCATATCCTCCTTTTTGGCCCTTCTGATGGTCACGTTGATTTCTTGTTGCTTCATCATTTTGAATGCATTGACCGCACTGTCGTCCGACAACTCGAGAACTATTTTTAAAACTGATAAGGTTAATAGCTAATCGCAATCGCAGAGCGCAGAAATTAAATTTTTGACTTTGAAGAGCCAGATTTAATTGTAAACACGTGATCGTCTCGCCCCGACTCATAACAATAAATTGTTTATGTTTGGTTGTCGCTTTATTCCGCTCGTTTTTATTTTAAAACGAACAGTTTCAGCATCTGGTCCAGCCTCTTCTGATAACAAATATAATTATTTTAGTTTTAACTATGCAATCTGAGCTTAATAATTATCCCTATACTACCTATGTAGGTAAATAAAATAAAAAACCTGTGAAGTGGGTGTTTGCGTACAGTTTTCAAAGTATATCAAATAATAATCCCGCGAATATCGAAATCATTTTAACCGCCCTGTAACATATCGCGTTATAGACCCAACACAAAAGTAACAGGCTTTTGTTTTAAATGATCGTCCATTGTTATGCGCCGATTGCGCCAGAGCTTGACGCGGTATCTGACAACAAATGACGTCATACGGGTACTAATTTGAATAGAGTGCCGGCGATTGTTTGCTACATCCCAGTCCTTCTAGATCATTTCCAACTCATAACCTCAAAAATTCGGAAGAGACAATTATAATGTCTTATACCCGCTATTATTTAAATATTAAGAAAACAGGATGTTTAAAAGGCTGAGTTTTTATTATCCCAATGTAAACTTTATTAATGTAGCACATAGGACTTCCTACACCGAAAACTACAAAGAGGCGAATTATAAAATTCTCACAGACGCTTGTGGTAAGGCAAGAGCTTGAGCAGTGTCTCTGGAAAACCGATAATTATCTTTACAAAGGTTTCTCTGGAACGGAAATTTACGGGTTGTTCAAAAAACATCCTTCCTTCCACAAAATCGAACCAGCAGTTTTAGCAGAATCAATAAAGTTTTGCCATAAATTGGGATTTTCAAAATGGGACTTGCTACATCACTCCAATTTACTCATTTCCCATCCTGTGACAAAAATTAACCATTACAATTCCCTATTGGATAGTGGTTGCAAACACATTGATGCCCATTTACTTTGTCGGTAATTTATAAACATTTCCTTTTTGAACTACTTATAAATTGAGTTTGTTGATTTCATATTCATAATCCGTGATTTTAGGGCTGTAAAATATTTTAAAAGTAGCATTCAGATATTAAAACTGAGCGGTTATATAGATCCCGCTACTAATGTAGCTGATTGCCTTTTGAGCTGTGTAAAACCATCCATAGAAAAACCCAAATCTTTGTGTGTCAGTTTAAAGGTTCTGGATACTAAGTTGTGGACTGAGGTCCATAGAGAGATTCTTGTAACTTGGTTAAGTAAGGCAGTTTTGCATATGGGTACCACTTATCTAAACAGAAGCATGCAAAATAGAAATTGCCTTAATACAATTGAACAGTGACCTGCTAATCTAATTTCTATATTTGATAAAAAAACTAATAAGGAGTGACTAGATATGTTGTCTAATTGATCAGCTATCAAACCAAATATCATAGATTTGTCTCACAGCTTGGAATATTCAAAATGATTTTTTGAGAAAATTATAAAAGTCATTTGTTTCTTTTTAGATAAGGGGTATACATGTTATGTTTTTCAGTTATATTGAGTTATTTGAAATAATGTGTTGTAGAGAAGCGCCTTGAGGCAACGAATGATGAAATTGCTAAGTTACTGCGTATTCATCAAATGATAAAAAACAAAAGCTTTAGATCCATCAATGAAAATATTACCTTAGCAGAGAATATAGGACTTAGTAGGGACAAAATACTAAAATGTGGTTATCTGTTAAACAACTACCCAGAGTACCCAAAAATCATGATGCAGCAACATCCATTTTTTGCAGGAGTTGATATTGTTAAGTCATACAAAGCCAATCCAAAAATGATGATGATCAATCCTAGAAAAATTATGGAAATCTATGACATTTTAAAGGTATTCTTTGGTGTGCCTTCTACAGGGTATCCTAATTGTAATGGCCAAATTTTAATCACATGTGTGTATGCCACAAACAATATAACAAATAGACCAGGAGAGGGTTGCTTTGTATGCTATTTTCTTAAATAGTTTGAAAACCGTTACACCGAACAATAAGAAAGTTTCAAAAATGATTAAAGAACTTTAACATCAGTAGGTAGTAGCAAACTGCAAAAATCTAAACCTTTCACACCTTATAGTTTGATAGAGAAGCATTTGAGGAATAGTTTTTTCGCTTTGGATAATAAGTGGTTAAATATTCGCTCATGCAATTAATATATGCATAAAGGCTGTAAACAAATATGTAATATTCAAATTTTGTCTGAATTTCTGTAGGAATATAATGTCACTGATGAACAAATTCAATGCAAACCAGATGTGTTTACCATGAGTAGTGTAACTCTACGAGACAGGCTGAATTACATTCCTGAAGTGCCCGAATTTCGGCTATTATTGACGCACCCGAGAATGTTAAAGCTTGTAGTCCATCACCATAAGATCAGAAACAGACTGAATTTTATTCGATCAGCTAAAATACGCTGTGCTAGTTTTAAGTCTATTGGTTAGTAATAACCTTTTAGATGTGTAAATGATTCTACTATTCTATGAAATTATTTTAGGCAATTTAGCTGATGAGCATTTTGAACATTTCATTCGAGAGGGTAAGGATTACAACCATCCGAAAGATGTGCTGGTTTTTTTCAGTCAATTACTGAACAAACCCTGTGAAGACATAAAGCCAAAACTTTTTTCCCATCCTTACCATGCTTATGTCCCTTTTCTTGACATAGAAAGTACATACTTTCTACTAATTGACATGGGATATCTGGTTGAAAATTTAGCGAAGTGTCCTCAGATTTTGTTATATCCTCGGTAAGGACTGCTAGAAAAAATATACATTTCTAAATAAATGTACATTTCATGTATTGCTTTGATAAATTATAAGCAAATCATTGTAGAGAGAAAGTCCAGGAGAAGTTAAAGATCGTGTTGGATGATGTAAGAATTCGAAACTCTTCTCAGCATACACAAATAAAACTGACATTATACCACATTGAAAAGGAATTTCATTTTACCGGAGACGGGATTTGGAGAACCGATATACCTTAAACTAACGAAATAAAAACATTGGGATAACCAATTTATTTCTTTTTTATTTATTTTCATGTTGTGTAATGAACTCTGAGGCCTGTTCCGCGCACGATCAATCAGTTTACCACCGATTGATTTAAACGGTGACTCCACCTGATTGTCACCATGAATAGTGTGTTGTTTGTGAAACAATTCAAAAAATGCAAAATTTATTTAAGGCTGAAGCCTTAAATAAATTTGGCTCATAAATAGTTAACTATTTAAGCTCGCTCTTCCACGTGGCAAACCATTTGTCATCTTCTGAATCGTCGTCTTCGAGATTAAACTCGTAATCTCTGTCGCCATCATATGAACTCAAATCTAGTTTTTCACCATCATAAACTTCTTGTGCTCTGTGATAATCAATGGTTAGGTTTTTCACCATATAGGGGCCTTGAAGCTCATACCCTTAACATACAAGATTTTAAAATTATCGCTTTTAAATAAAGAATATTTTCCCTACTTACCTAATTTTCGATAATAATTCCTGGTACCTACTCCTGATATTACAGCGATTTTTATACTTCTATGTTCATTTTTAGCTATATCCTCAGCCCACTGCATCAAAAGGGTTCCATAACCTATGTAAATTTTCAAAACAAAGTTCCCAAAATTACTCAACTAATTTACCTTGGTGTTGAAATTTTGAATTATCCCGACCACTGACTGGTACCACGCTGCCATAAACATGCAGTTCCCTAACAATTGAAGTGTCTCCTAGAAGTTCAGGCCTATACGTCATTTCTTTGCTGCACTTTCTCAACCTAAAAAAAACATTCCAATTACTTCATATATGTATTGTAAAATGCAGATAAAACAGACCTTAGAAGGCCTACTAAGATATCTTGCTCTGGATCCTCATAGCTTAAAAATGTTTCCCATCCACCATTTGCAAAATAGTCTCTACGAACTGGTTCCACATCATAAGGCCTAACTTTTTCATGTATCTCTGTTATGCCGACTTCCCTAGTACGTACATCTCTGCATTTCAAACCCAAATCTCGCATACGCTCCAAAGCCAACTCTCTGAGATTACCATGTTCCACCCCTGAACTAAATGAATTCCATTAATGTAGCCTATTAGATATGTAATGTGATTGTGTGATTAATACCTAACCAATGGCATAGGGATATCACGTTGAACTCTATACACCCTAGTCCAAGGTGGCACTAAGGCCAGTATTTTGGCAATAAGGTCCACCAATACTGAGGGTGGGTAGCTTTTGTAACGACCGGTTTTCCAAAGCTCATACAAACCTGTTCCCCTAATTACTAAAGTTGGATAAATTTTTAAACCATCAGCTCTGAAGGATGGACTTTCAAAGAAGTGCTTAAAAAAATGTAAAAATTAGATTTTGTAAAATTGATTGAATAATTAGAAATTATAAAATTTAAAAAGTCACTCACAATAAACTGTTCAATATCTCTTTCTAAATCCACATTTGGTAAATCAGGCATCATATGAGCAACTACTTTAAATCCAGCATCTTTTGCCAAATGAAATGTTTCACACACTGCCTTCACTGTGTGCCCCCTATTTGTATCCAAAGCTACATCCTCATAAACAGATTGAACACCTATTTCTAATCTAGTGCATCCATATTTTAGCATGTCTGATAAATGCCTTTGCAGACAGTAATCTGGACGGGTTTCTATAGTAATTCCGATGCATTTGGTATTTGATCTTTCAGAATACATTACTGCTTCTTCTACAGAAGCACTTTTATGTCCCGAAAGGGCATCATGCAGGTTTCGAATAAAAAAATCTCTGTAATCTTCTGGAAGACTCATAAAGGTGCCACCCATTACAATAAACTCCACCTTGTCAACTGAATGGCCCAGTTGTTTGAGTTGCTCCACTCTGTGGCGAGTTTGCAAGTAGGGGTCATAGCGAGCCCTAATAGCTCGCATAGATGTAGGCTCATATCCTGTATAACTTTGGGTAGAATATTCAAAATCAGAGTCAGGACCTCCAGGGCAATACACACATATATTTCCTGTCATGTTGATATGGGGACACCTATGGGGTTTACACATTACTGCTACTACTGCAATCTATGTGAAAGATAAAGATTAGAGCTATAACGAAAAAATTAAAACAAGTGACACTTGCCCCACTGGCTGTTCTAATTGGTTTTGCCAAGAGTTTCGGTACTAATATTTTCTTGTAATTAAGGGGCACAGCAGCAATAATATCGACCAATCTGGGAGAAGTCTCAAGACCATATTTTGAGGATATTTTGTGTTTCAATGCATTTAGATTGACATTTCGCTTGGCTTCGTGGGACTTGATGAGCTCCTGGACCACCTCAGCAACAGTAATTACCTTACGTTCCTCGACAGTTAAGTGAATAAATTCTAGAGGGAAAAATATTTATTTTAGTTTAAACTGTGATAAACTTGCTTTTACCGTTTTTTCTTTTGCCACCCATTATTGTCTAAATGAAATATATAAAAATCAAAAATTTAAATGCTAAAACAAATATGGAAATTAATTATCAATTTTTCATTATTTTTTCTTTTTATTTATTTATTTATTTATTGCTAAAAAGACCTTTTCGGAAGTGACAATTTGAATCGAATTAATAACCATCAGCCGATTTTGAGCTAATCGAATTGGTCGGCTATCACCGGAGATCAATCCGATTGGGTGACAAGCACTCTGCTAGGAATCAATCTGAAAAGGCCTAATAACTTCGGCTGGCGATATTGGCTCTATAAACTGTGCACTACGAAATAAGGTTATGTTTCTTGGGGAGCCTTTAACGTTGAGATGTTCGTAGCGACATGCAGCACAACTTTTAACCATGTTTTTATGAAGAAATCAATGGAAATTTAAATGAATAAATACCGAATTGTTACAGGACATAGGAAATAGTAAACAAAGAGATACATAATTTCCAGATTCTATTTCGACATAGTGCCTCAAATTTTTATTGCTACTGACATTAATAGGACGTTCCAATTATTTACTAATACATTTTAATCCATGTCACTCAGCGTGCATTTTTATTTTTAAGTTTTCCATTTTTATCCTACAGTATCCTATCAATACCAAAGAAACGTTTTAAAGAAAAACGGCACGATGAGCGGTGAAAGTGTTCGAGTCAATGCCGAATCCAGACTTCTTGAATTGGCACAGCAAAATTCAGATGGAATCTCCAATGAAGATTTAAAACAGAACATGCCCCAGGTTCCTCTGCAAGATCTCACAGAAATTATCAATAAGTTACTAAAAACTGGCACCTTGGAATTGTTCACATCCAGAGGTGAACTACTTTATAAATACAAAGACCCTTCCCAGAAGTCTGCAGGCAAAGGTTCAGATATTGAGGCAAAACTTGTATATAAAATCATCGAAGAGGCTGGAAATAAAGGCATTTGGATTAGAGATATTAGGTAAGTTTCAATCAATCCAATAATAAAACCATTTCATTGGTTTTGGTTGTCTTTATTCTATTGTAATAGCTGTAAGTTGCAGAATTTAACTCATTTTAGATTTAAGTCAAATTTGAACATGACTCAATTAAATAAAATTCTGAAGAACTTTGAGACAAAAAGCATTATCAAAGCTGTAAAGTCAGTAGCTGCCAGTAAAAAGAAAGTTTACATGCTATTTGACTTAGAACCAGACAGCTCAGTGACTGGAGGTGCTTGGTACCAAGATCAGGATTTTGAAAGTGAATTTGTAGATGTTTTGAGTCAACAGTGCCACAGGTATTTAGTGCACAGATTGGAAGATGCAGTAAAACAAGGTTTGTTATATTTTAGTTACTCTTGTAGTATGTAATTATGTAAAAAGTAATGCTTCATTTACAAAATTTTTTTTAGGAGGAGGACCGTTATTAGTACACAATCGTGCTTATACTAAAGCTTTAGAAGTACAAAATTTTATCTCAGATTTGGGTATTAGTAAAGTTGCTCTATCTATAACAGATATTGAGAGTATACTTTATACTGTTGTCTTGGATAATAATGCCGAACGAACAATGGCACCAGATGGAACTTTTCTTTATAAAGCAACAAATAAATTTTTGCCCCCAACAGGATTGGTGAAAACTTCTTGTGGAATATGTTTATTAGCAGATAAGTGTGCTTCTACAGGTTCTGTAAATCCTAATACTTGCGTTTATATTGCTGACTGGTTAAACAAAAGTTGAAATAAATACTTTCATGAGATTCTATTATTTTTTACTTCCTACTTATCTACTACAAAATGATAGTTATAATAAATATTTATAATGCGAATAGCTACTATATAAATAACTAATTTTAAAAATAAAATATTGTATGGCACAAATTGAGTCGACGTTCTCCTTAAAAATCACTGAATCTTGCAGGCAGCTTGGGAATTACTATCAAACTTGTCAGAAATTTGGCCACCTTTAAGAACCGTATTAACAGTAGCTCTTGCCAGGTATCCTGTAGACTGCATGTAAGGAATTTCCATCAGGAATTTGATTTTTTCTTCTTTTAAATTGTGATCCTGAAATGGAAAATTAGGCGCTTATTGTCTTTTAATTGTAGCTATTATGCTGGAGAAGTAATTATCATTCTATAAATATATAGGCGTGCAAACCACTTTCCCCAGTAATAAGTGAAAATGCGAGCAGCGTTAATATTCGTTTTAGTGTTTTCTTGTAAGGTATGGGCTCAATTTCCAAATGGCAGGAAATTAGAAGGACCCATACCAGAGCTTTGCGCAAAGAGAATTGTACATGAGACTTCTCCATCACATCAGAATTATTTTTATCAATGGAAAGGTAATATTATTTATATTAAATAGGAATATATGTATGTTTAGATTGACTAAAAAAACCACATTTTATCCTCTCTCACCATTAACTACAAGTAAATTACAAGTTTAAGTCAAGGCTTGATTTAAATTAATAAACTATTTTTACTTGGATATTCGGAAACTTTATTTCCGAAAAGGTTTTATCTCAGAAGTTTAAGGTGGCCATAATTACTTATACATGAAGATTCATAACAGAACTGACACATAGTAGGTATATGTAGGAGACCTCAAAATATGACGTTTTGTTGATTTTTTTAAGGTTAATAGTTGAGATATGGACCTCCGAAGTTGACTTGTAAATTTCTAAAAAGCGGCATATTTCAATAATACATCATTACAACGAAACCAATTTTGGAACATGTTTTATTTTTATCAACTTCTTTAATTAGTAGAAATGTGAAATCATATATGCTCAATAAGGGGTAAGGTCTAAAAGAGATAAGATTTTTTTATTTATGAAGTAACTAACAAATGGATAATACCATTTAACAGCATATTTAATTGTAAAACTTTTATTCTTCTTCAAAATTTGTCGAAAATGTTATCATTTTTGATAAAAACGCAGTTTTGTGGAATAGAACCAAGCCAAATTTAAAGTTATTTAAAGGTATTACACATCAACTTGCTCACTAAATGAAAATTTTCCACCCATTTTTGAGCGAAATGCAGCTAATTTAATGCTACATTTAGGACATGATTTTGGTAAATTACAAATGGTTTATATAAAAAGCCATCCCTTTAAATTTGGTTTGGTTTTATTCCACAAATCTACGATTTTATCAAAAATTATAAAAATTTCGATAAATTTTGAAAGGAAATAAAAATGTTATAATTAAATTTGCAATTAAACGGTGTTTTTCGTTTGTTAATTACTTTATACATAAAAAAAAATCCCAACTATCCTAGACCTCACCTTACTCCTAACCCAGTCCTTATTGAGCATCTATCTATTTCATATTTTTACTAATTAAAGATGTTGATAAAAATAAAACATCTTCCAAATTTGATGACGTATTACTGAAATATGCTGTTTTTTTAGATATTTACAGATCAACTTCGAAGATCAATATCCCCTCAGGTATTTAGCGTAGACAAAAAATCATTATATTTTCAGACTCCTTTCAGGCATCTACTCTGTGTCGGTTCCTTTACGACTCACCTTATATAGTAAACACTTTTCGACATTTTTTTCCTAAGTAATTTTTTTTACTAACTTAGAAAAGTTGGACGATGAAGATTGGTTAGGTGCAAGGAACTTTTGCAGGATGAGATGTATGGACTCAGTTTCTTTAGAAACTCCTCAGGAAAATGAATGGATAAAAAGAAAAATCGAGAGCGAAAACATTACAGAAATCTGGACATCAGGGCGAATCTGTGATTTCAAGGTTTGAACAGTAATAAACCTTGAAGTAATTTAAAGTTTTATACGAACTGCATTCTTAACAGGGTTGTGACAGAGAAGACTTGCTGCCGTTAGAAATTAACGGATGGTTCTGGTCGGCGACTTTCCAAAAATTACCTCCCACCACCAGCAGAGATGCTAACGATTGGTCACCCACGGGGGATAAAGGTGTACAACAACCAGACAACAAGTTAGTGCGCTTCAGCGTTTTGCAAGTAACTTCGTAAATATGTCATAATTATTTTTAGGGAATTTAATTTAAATGGGAAGACAGAAAATTGCATCGCAGTGTTAAACAATAAATACAATGATGGAATCCGTTGGCACGATGAAGTCTGCAGCAGGAGGAGGCCGTTTGTATGTGAGGATAACGAGGAACTTTTAAGATATGTCAGATATATTCGGCCGGAGTTAAATGTAAAGTAATTTTTCCGTAATATAAACCCTTACCTTACAATACATGTGGGCGGCATCCTTGATCAATTGCCGCAAATCCAATGGTTGATTAAAGGTTAATTCTGGGTTTCGTCCTAGGATTGTGGCTACAATAGTTAAGAGTTCTACTACTAGTTGTCGGTATTCGGGCACGTTGATGTGGTTTAACATCTGTGAGAAACCATTACATTGACTCTGTGGCTAACCGAGAGGAAATTCAAGTAGTTACCTGTTCAACTAGAAGAGAGAAAGTAAGCTCGTTTTTAGTCATGTTGGACATTGTGGGTTCCTGTGGGATTACATTTCCTTCTACTATCACTCCTTTGGGGGTTCTCAGCATGACATCCCACACTTCATTGTAAAATATGTGCGGTACACGACATAAGCAACCTTCCAATTGCCTTTTTTGAAGGGGCGTTAATCTGTGAGACGAGTATAGTATATGAAATTTCATATACTTTAGTTTTAACTTCCAATACTTACTGCGTATTGTCATGATCAGAATCCCATTCTCTTATGGACAGTATTTTGTGAACCAGCAACCTAATTTCGTAGGGACTATGGTCTTCTATTTTTTTAGTGCACCCAATAATAGACAGGTAGTATTTCATGGCCTCCAGAACCCAACCGACTCGAATTTTCAAGATACCTAAAATATAATATTACCAACGAAGTAAAGAAGCGATAGTAACGCAGCCTGAGAGCAGAACCAAATCGGTTACCTAAAGTTTCGAAAAAATATAGAAATTTTCATTCGACAAACTTACCTCTGAATAGCTCTGGATTAGTCGAAATTAATCGTCCACAGTATAAGGTAACTTCTTGCTGTAAAACTGCCTGTATGACATCATAAGGCTGTATAGTACTGTATACGATGGACTGAATTTCCGAGGGAGTCATCGGCTTATCGAAAACCGTTTCTTTTTGTTCAATTACACCAACGGTGAGCTATGGGTAGTTGTCAGTTATAGGTTACTGAACTTTGAATAAAAACAATATCACAAACCTGCTTTCCATGCACCAATACGGCAGTAATGAAGGGACTTATTGAGTCGACAGTGTGATGTAGTAAACTGCTGACGTATCTGACCGCTGCCCAATGTCTCAGACAACCTGCCTGATGATATAACCCTGAAGATGGATGTTTAAAATAACAAAGTGAAATGGAACATATGGGTGTGATTATATACCAAGTAAACATTCTTCAATAGTGCGATCTCCTAATTCGTAATGCTTTCCCTCTTTTTTCAAAATAAACCCATATAATTGGGCGCGAGCGTATAAACTTTCCATGTTCCTGATCATTTCAATTAATTCATTTGTTGACTTATTTTTATGCTCCTGAAACGTGGACTTGCAACAAAAGCTTAGAAGAAATTCTTATTGAAAATTACGTACACAAAGATCTTTGAGTTCGTCATTGTAATGCGATACCCTAGGAACGTCAGTTAAACTTTGGTAACCAATATAGTCGTGTTCCAGTTGCTGGAAATGACTGAAGTTCTCTGTAAACTCTTCCATTGCATTCATAAAATCTAAGTGTTCTGCAAAGCCATTCTTATTACTTTTGCTTTTTGTGAATAAGGAATACTAAACGCACCCACGCAAGAGCTTGAAATCAAATTCTGTAAACGGCCAATACGAACTTTAACATTATCACAATATCCTTTTTTGAGCATGGCTAAAAGGTCCAACATTTTCTTAAACTGTGGATCTCTCATATGTTCCTCCTTGATCAGAAGGCAAACTGTAGGACGTCCCGACAAACGCCAATACCTAAAGCACAAATATAAAGCAAAGAAAAAACTAAACTCGCTTTTTTATGGTACCTTCCGACAAATTGTAGCTCAGTCTTAATATCGTCAATCAATAGCGCCATGTCTCGATATAAGTAAAAATCAGACACCTCAAAAATTAAAGGATAACACAAGATCGTCTGGCCACATATCCTATAAAGTTTGCTTGTGCCTAAACTTCCGACTGGTCTTTCAGGCCTGCCATGTAGCTTTAGTTTTTTATTGACGCCAAGATTCTGGTAAACCCTGACTAACTGAGTTGAAGACCAAATTTGCACAGGTTCCACTTCATGCGGCGTTTGAGTTTGGATACCATATGTAGCCATCATAGCTTGGAGCCTCATTGATTCCGCGATGAGAACGATTTGAACCACTAAGTCCGTTGCTGTACCCTGAGTGAAATTTCCTGTGTAACTACGTGTGATTATTATATGAGAGATTAGTTTGCTTCAGTCAGAAAGTGCACAGAAAAATGAAAGTAATTAACTGTCATGCGTAAGCAAGTGCTAATTATGATGGGTTTACATAGAATATAGCATAAGAAGTTAGCTTTATGGTTATATCTATTAGCGTTTATTCAGTGCATAACATATGTATATATATAAAAAATGGCAGAAAGTTTAATATCTTAAACTTTCTATACAATTATTATGCATATTGTTATGTAATATGCGCTATATAAACCCAACATAAGTCAACGCCTATGCTAAAGAAAGAAGATATACTTATTTCTATTAAAAACTCAATTATTTCCATTACCATTCCATACTATAAAGAAGGACAAGCTTAACAAGGTGTACGCACATTACAAGAATTAAAACATAAACTGTTACTTACTATGGAAGGTTTCGCCTGCCAAATGCAAAAATTAATTATTAGATATCGATGAATAAATATGTATAATTTTACGATCAAATAATACTCTATCAAATAGTACTCTTATACATAGGTATAGGTAAACATCTATGTTCGTGTTAATGGTTGAAAGATCTTAAAAAGATCAGCCAAACATAGTTAGTGTTTTACCATATTGTCAAGAATAAGTAGGTATATGTCTATATGTAAATGTGTGGTTTCTAAATAAGACAAGAAACAGATTAAAAGAAACCCATTTTGTCAACACATTTTCAGTAAAAAAGTTCACCTGAAAAGCTGAATATCTTCCCCCTTTTCTTGGGCGATTGTATGAGGGCAAGTATCTCCTTATAGGGTCTAATTCGTTTATATGTAACAATCCAGCAGTGAGTAATTGAGCCAGAATGAACATGGCTTGATTCCACAGATACAACCCTTGATCGGCTACCATTTTTTTATGCGCATTCCCAGGCGCCTCGCGCTCCTTTTTTAGATTTTCTTCTGTTACATAATAGTACATTGGTATCACTGGATCTAAGAGGGAGAAACTGAATAATTTACATACTTTGTGGCACGTCTGTTTTCCACAGTTTCAAGCAAACAGTTACAAATTTGATTCAACAAACAATATAACCATCGTTAGGTAAAATAAATTGTGGTGTATCTAAATCTGCTAACCATCATTATGATCCAAAAAAATTCTCTTCTTCAACAAATCCTGGTACTCTGTTATCTGATCAGGTAGATTTTTAAAAACACCATCAATAATCATAAATATGTAGAACAATGGCCACTCGCATTCAATGTCCTCAAAATGTTTTAATTCTTCCTTCTTGTAGTACCTGAAACAATTTTTTGTCCTTCTCATTGTTCGAAATTAACTTACCAATAATATCTCTAGTGATAGAGATTTAAACGCCTTCAAAAGCTTTATCTTAATACTTACTTTTGCTTGGGGTTTTCTAACACGGTTCTAAACCCGTCTCTAGTAAATCTCTTGAATCCATAGGCTCCCTTTAAGCAATTTACTATGTTATCTTTTGTTTGCTGATATAGAAGTTCTTCATGAGTTGCAAATGCAGGAAAAGTTATTGTTGGAAGAAGTGCAGAGTCTACTTCCTAAAAGTATGGAGTTTAAGTATTTAATGTCAAGGATAAGAAATGGTCTTACTTTTGAACAGGACTCTCTAGGTAAAAGAGTTTCAAAAATGCTTCTATTCCTGTTATGAGCATCAATATCCACATAAACTACACTCCACGAAGCTCCTTTCTCTCCAAATAAATTGCAGCCATTTATAGCTTCCAATGCAGCTTTAGCTAATCCTATATTTTAAGACATCTTAATCTGACATGGCATGCTTTTATTAAATTAGCAAAAAAATACCTATTGAACTTGCATGTATTTCTGGGTTGCCATCATTGTACTTGGAGCCTCTCTCCCACATTCCAAAATCTGGAGTTCTATATGCACGTTCAACATAATACACCAAATTCTGTACAAATGCCACCTCATCCTATAAAATTTATGGAATGAAGAGTTCAATAACTTAGTATAATAGTATGAGTAAGATATCAATTTATGTACATATTTTACATGATATGTGATATTTCTTTTTAGTTCATTTAGTAGTCTTTTTTAGTTAGTTTTTTTATAATTTTTCAATAATCATCATATGTAGTTTCTAGAGAAACACCCTATGTAAAAACTTACTTGAGTGTAAATGATTTGCAATCCTGAAGATATCATTTGAACCAGAAACAAGAGATAAATTGAGACAACATCAATTTGCAAATGGTTATACTCATCATCAGAGAAAACCTGATTACCACTGGTAAGATGGAATTTAACATGTAAGGCATGAGCGGCACATTGATTTTTCTTAAACAGTTCAACACGGATTGCTTGTTTCATCCAGCATTCTGCAAAATTGTATAATAGTTATGGCTATGTTAAAATGCAAATAATTTAAGAAATAGGCATTTAAATTCATTTACCTACCTAAAATTCCTCTCATACATTTTACCGTGGATTGGCCCAGTTCATAGGATTTTCCTCTATCATCATCTATTCTCCTATTAGGAAATATTTAAAATTTAAAACTTCATGAAATAAAATTCTAGACTGAAATTTCAACTCGTCCTTCTACACGTTTTGTTTACCTATAAGCTTGATATAAGCCCCAAACGGCTGAGGCACAATATACACTTTCACGTACACTTCCTATCTCAATGTCAGTTGATAAGACGGGGAACAAACCTGTGATGGGACTCTGGTATCGTAACAATTGCCTTTTTACTGAAAGTGGACCATATAACTAGTTTGAATTTTGAAAATGCTATCAATTAAGAAGAATTTCCTCCCTTGTAGGTACCTGTGCCATAGTAAACATCTAATTGCCTGACGGTTTCTTCATAATTAGCAGTTTTAATGAATTGGTCAAAGTTTAAATCGTCCAGTACGCTGTTCTGAACATTCATCTTAACTTGCTGAAATTTAACTCGAGTTATTATGAAATTTTAAATTGAATTTGCACTTCTATGCAGGCAGTGTCATGTGGCATAACCTAAACTAACCTTTTTCTCTTAATAAAACTTATATTGTCCTTGTGAGAATAATAATAAATAATAATAGTAATAATAACTATAAAATATTATAAACATAAATAATAAACATTAAAAATTAGGTCCAATTCAAATTGTTATTAAATATAACCAAAGACCATAGATAACTCTGAGAACAAAAACAAAACATAATGCAAGGTCGTGCTAAGGACTATTTATGACAGTGACAGCTTGTCAACGATTTGTTTCCATGTTTTTCCATTTCCGAATTGGTGTTCCATATTCCATAGTTCCAATTCCAATGAAAAAGTTAGAAAATAGGTTAGATTTTAACAGAGGTACACGTCAACTTTTAAAGGTTTTGATGCGTTTAACATAGGAAAAAACTAATGATTATTAGAGTGTTTAAAATTCTAAAATAATTAAAAATATCAAAGAACAATTACATTAACAAATCAGTGCCAGTACCTTAACATGAACATTCTTAGGCGGTTAATAACTGAAGATGTTCTGTATATAATCTTTACACTGCAACTTCTCATTCATTTAGGAGGTAAGTGTGAAAAGTTTTCCGATTTAGTTTTGAAAGTGGTATTTATTCCCAAAAAATGAGTACTCGATATATCATATATATCCGTGCCATAATTTTAGCTGCGAGGCAACAGTTTACGACATGTGGGTCAGTCATCAAGCTCATGAACACTGATTACAAAGTGCGGCTTCACTCACATGATGTTAAGTATGGAACAGGTAGTGGACAACAATCTGTCACTGCAACGGAAGTGCAAGAAGATGTTAACAGTCACTGGATGATTAAGGCTGCTACTGGCAAAGTATGTCTTAGAGGAGATCCCATAGCTTGTGGGACGAATGTTCGCCTTGAACATGTGGAAACCAAAAAGAATCTTCACTCGCATTTGTTTTCAAGTCCCTTAAGTGGTAACCAAGAAATCAGTGCTTATGGAAATGACCAAGGTGAAGGAGATTCAGGTGACAATTGGACAGTGGTTTGTTCTGGTAAGTTTATGTTATTCTTTTGGTATTCCTTTAAAGTTTTATATTATCTTAAAGGTGACTCTTGGCAGCGGGACGACAGTATAATGTTAAAGCATGTAGATACTCAAATGTATTTGGCTGTCTCAGGACGGACTTTTGGTAGACCAATTAATGGGCAAATGGAAGTTGTTGGAGTGAGGTCTTCAACAGGTGCAGTGCATTGGCGAAGTATGGAGGGAGTATATTTGCATGCTCCTGATGTTAAACATCAAGCACATATTCATTCTGAACTATAAAAGTTATTTTGTGGGTATCCTATTCTGAAATGTTGAGATGTTTGCGCTTTAGTTAATTTGTTGTGTGTGTAGCCCCCTGGGGTGTGAATTGTATTCAACTTTATTTGAATTCCTAAGTAGTTTAATACTTATTAAATAATTTGTGATATTGTCAATGGGACAGCTATGCCTTGACTAGACCCAATGATATGCAACTCAATTCAGCTGAACTTGAACTAGTACTTGAACCATCCAATAGACATAGTATTGCTATCATCAAATGTCTCAAATGAGTTTTATTTGACTGCCATGCTATTCTTATGGGATAATTCAAATCTAATCTTGGTTCAGCTGAATCATCTTTCATACATTTGAGCCTTATTGTTTTCCTTCCTGCAACCCTACTATAGAACGCAAAGAAATATTGAGAGTAGTCCATTAAAAAAAACCTATAATAAGAATGCCACTCTTCTTTTAAACACCCTGTATAATTTGCTGTAATTTTAAAATAATGCTATAGTTATTTTCTATAAGATATATCAACTTTTAACGCACATTGTTAGATCGCCCTGTACATGGATAACTAGCAAAAAGAGCGTTAAAATATATTGGGCTACTGTACTGAAGTACCTACTGTTGCTAACTATTCACATAGATGCTTCATGGTTTTTTATTCCCTTCTCCTCAAAAGGCAACCGGCATCCCAATTACTTCTTTACTTCGTTCCACTGCTGAAGCTCGATTTCTTAAAGCAGTGGCAAAGTAAGATAGGCGGTTTTGATTTTTCATAAAGATATATTTTACTGTCATATACAGCCAGATATTCGATGTCTGGACATAAGGGTACCTTAATACTTTAATGCAAACAGCGAAAATGACACAAAATACTTAAAACTTAAAGAGATAATAACATTATATCTCCAGAGATATAAAAGTTCTCATTGTATGTAGTTCATTAATACACGTAACTTATTGACATTGTTAAGTATAAAGACATTTTGCAGGCAAAAGTAAGACTACTAAGTGCATCAATAGCGTATGCGTTACGAAAGGCTTTATCTATAAATAAACTATAAATGAATTCTAAATTTGTAGTGATATAGACAATCACAGCCGGAGGCCACCTCCATCTTCACAATATCCGACCAACAAAGGCTGGTTTGATTTCTTTTTAAGAAAAACCGGTTCATGTGCAATGTGGTGCATTTATTGGATCTAACCAGGCAAACGTCCTGAAAAAGAAAAAATAACCTTTGTCACTTATAAAATATGTACGCACTAGTAGTAATCTATTTAATGAACTAGAATGAAAATGCAGCTTTCTCTGGAGGTTTGCCGTTTATAATTCATATAAATATATAAATTATTATCTTGAATAACATGTGCTTACAATACTAATCAAGCGATGATTCATTCACTGGTACGCACGCATATAACTAAATGTTTAATTGAAAATCCCATACGGGTATTAAAAATAATAGTAAATCAGTCAGTCCATGTAAACTATTTGAACACATGTAATGCGATATGCAGATCATTAATCGTAATATAAAACAAACAGCGTTAACCTTTGCTTATTAATATAACGATAATAACAGGTGAAACATATCGGAAAACAGGACTTAGAATTTCCTCGAAAGACATTTGCATCCAGCACCGACGGCCTCGACAAAATGAGACCAACAGTTGGTGTTGTGAAGTTTTTTAAAAAATAGTTGCTCCTTTTCAATAGTTATACATTTACTGCCTAGCACGTAACAACTATCCTGAAAGTCATAATTCATCCCCTCAGCTATAATTTTATCTCTTGTTACTCACATGACTGGACGATTGTGCAGTAGATATTTGGTCTGTTAATGTTGGGCCTACCGGATGGCAGGTGTACCCGGTGTAAGACCTTGGAAAGAACTCGTGCCCGTCTTCATTGTGGTGGTGCACTGTCCTCAAAACTCGGCAAAGCACTTGATTTTTCTATAATGCCAACTCTATTACTACCTACTCGAACATGCATAAGTTTCTTCAACACCTTCTTCCTAGTATCCACAACATTAAACCCCCTCTTAACATCCATTTTGCTTGTCAAGGTCCCATCGTCCACTTGGTCCACCCAGCTCTCCAAGGAGTCCTCCTCTTCACCATTGCTCAGGTACAAAGCCCCGTCCTCGGCAGCTTTGAAGTCATCGTTAGAATCATCAAGGCGGGGCATTTGTTCCCCTTGAAGCAGAGACCAATCGAAATTTAGTAATTCTTCATCATAATCATGTTCAGATTCTTGTTCGGCGAAGGCTTTGGGCATTGGCAGAATGATGTCTTGGCGGTCCATGAGAACTGGGGCCAGGAGCGTCGATACGACGCATATCTGCACCTGGGTAATAAAGATGTCACTTTACGGCTTCCTACGTGCAAACCTAAACGCACTAATTGAGCTTAATAGATAAATTTGAGCGAGTCCCTTCTGAAAATGATCTTCTTTTAGCCATGATGCCTATTTTGTCGACTAACTAACGACGAGTGGTTGCCGTGTAGTGATTAGCATTTTCGCGATTAACGTTAAAGGGCTTTGAATTGCAGGTTTTCGTTGCCTTGTTGTGAATGTTGACCTACCAATAGCTACTGGAAAAGGTTAACAAGATGATTACGTGGGATCCTGACGAAAGCGACCAAACAGACCAAGGCTGTGCAGTGAAAGAGATTAAAAGGTAAAGTAATGCTTCATCCGAATATCTTAAGCACCAGGATAATGTTGATCTAATAAGTGATAAGTACATAAATGGTACTACAAGGTACACATGATATATGGAAAAAAACACCTAATAAATATACATATATAATTGCAATTGCCTGAATTGGGATCTTGGGTGCTTGGGATATAAATAGATTTCTTTTTCTGCTGATGTACGATAAGGTCATTTTCATTTTAAAGCCTCTTGCCGTGTGACCCAGTCGAATTCATAAGCGGTACAGAGCGTTAAACGTACGAATGCGATATGTTACAGTGTGTCCTGAGGTAGATAAAACGACTCTTGTAAAGGACAAAAATTTCAAGTTTGCATTTTTTTGGGCCAAGCCCTGTTCGGTTAAGGCCTATAGATTCTCATACGATTTCGGTTTTGAAAAATCCAGAATGTGACGAAAAAAGAATAATTTTTTTCTGAGTTAACGTCTAAGCCCCACCGCACCAATTTCAAATTCTTGTGCAACTTGGATATTTTCTTTTATGTTCTTTTCCAAATCGAATATTGCTATTAATGACTCTGCCATGGAAAAACAAACACGGCTTAGGATTCCGATATTCTATCTGGGGACATTCTGTGTAATGGTTTTTCACTCATGGTATTTTAACAATATAAGATCTACTCATTCCGCGTCCGCAGGACATCTAGGATGTGCACACTTTCAAAAGAGCAAAGTCCTAGATGCATTAACAAAAACAATACAGACCGTTGCGTCGCTCCTTCAGAGGTGTGGTCTTATGATTATTATGGATGTTGTAGATCTTATGATTATTAACTATGTAACTTATGCAAACCCAGCTCTTTAGAGCCTTAAAACAGGAGAAACCGCCAAAAATGAAAAACAATAATTATATAAGTTAACTTGAGTGGTCAATAGAATCTTAAAAACAAGTTTTTGAGGTGTGTGGAAAATTGAGGGTCTTCCGAATTAGAGGGCCACTGGAAAAATGTAATACTAGCAAAGTGGTATTTTTTGTAGTAAAGTAGAGGTACCTGCGTGGTAAACGAAATACCACGTTTTACTGGACACCCGGTATAGTTATATTCGGCTATCTAAAAAACTGTAACAAGCCAAATATGACTCGTGTAATTTGTAAGCTCGTAGTTATTTTATCTGGGGCAAATTTCTTATTGAGCGATATTGTCAAGGAATCATAAAAGTAAAAACCATCATGCTATAACTATTTATACCGTGCGGCGTTTGGATTAGCCCCCCCTCCCTACTTTTTTCCAAATTTGTATTTTTTTACATTCAGAAGCAACATTAAATAGGACAAAAATACTATTTTTTTAAGTTTAATTATTTTTCTAAACGTTGTTAGCGTCACCGCCAAAGCAAAACGGCGAATTTTTTTAAATTGGAGCATAGGTTAAGTGATAACTCGAATTATAGGTGTTTCAAAATTATATATGTATACAGGGTATTTCAAATTCGACCCTCACCATTGGGATCTCGGAAACTAAAGGAGATAGGAAGAAGTTTAAATGGGGGCAAAGTTACACAATCTAGCCCTTGATCGAATACCATTTTCAATACCAATTGTGAGGGTCGAATTTGAAATACCCTGTATACAGAGAAATATATAGATATTTAATGATGTAATGCGATTCAAAATTGGTCTATTACTTTTTGAGAAAAAAGCTATACAGGGTGTTAATTAAATATATGTACTTATTTCAAAGAATGAATTTTTAACTAATTTTATAACAAGAAGTTTCTATAAATGTAGGTCTGCAATGTCTTCATTTATGAATTAGAGGGTGTTAAAATTGGCTATATGCATGTATAGAAGTCAGAGGTGGCCATTTTCAACAAATATTATAATGTTAAATTAATTTTGGTAATTTTAATAATTGTTATTAAATCAATTTTACCTAAGTCATGTTAATTGCAAACCCGTTTATCTCTAAAGCAGTTACTTCTACTGATATTTTCCAAGACTACCTTTTTTGAATGGAAGTAAACACACAATAGGCCTATTAATACAAAAGTGTCATACAGTGTAGCGCAAAAAGGTTAGGGCCAATTAAAATGTGATAGATCTCTATATGTGACGTTCTCTATCAGTAGTAAAAAAATTAAGACAATATTTGGATTTTGCGTCATAAAAACCCTCGTATACCAAATTTTGCTCGATTATTACATCTCTGTCCGGAAATATTAAAAAAAAACCATATTAAAAATAAAATTTTAACACTCTCTAGTTCTTAAACAAAGACGTTGAGGACCTACATTCACTTAAACTTTTTGTCATAAAATCAGTTAAAGATTCATCTCTTAAAATAACTATTATACATGTACTTAATTAACACCCTGTAAATAGAAAAAAATAAATGTAAGAGGTAAACCAGTTTCATAATACATAAACATAAAAAAACCTGTTTGTTAATAGGAACTAAAAAATAACAAGATAATTAATAATAATTTCTGATAACAATGACAATAAAATTTGTTTTCGATTTTGTGCTAACAAATGGTCCCCGATTATTTTTAAATTGCTAAGTAGTGTCTAAAGGTGCTAATAATTTGTGAGTTATGCATGCAATAAGACAAAAAGTTGAGGTTGTTTTTATTTTTGCTGAAGCTGGTCATTTTGTTATTTCCTATTAATAAATATATTTTTTTATTGTTTATGTACTATGAAACTGAATTGGTATTGCAATTTTCCATTTATTTTTTGTGTTTATAGCTCTTTTTTCAAAAACTAATCGATCGATTTTAAATTGTACTGCACTTTCTAATAAAGTTTTGAAACACTTATAATTTGAACTGTTAGTGGACACATACTTCAATGTAAAAAAAATTTGCCTTAGTGGCAACATCAATGACATATACAGAAATTAACAAATGTCAAAACATAGTATTTTTAATCTTATTTAATGCTGCTTTTGAATTTCAAAAAGGAAAGAAAAATGTAAAAAATTAAAAAGAGGGAGGGGGGATTTAATGTCACACGATATTCATATTTACTGTAAGTTGGAAAATCGCGTGTTCATAAAAAAAATTCTGCGCCACTGCTAATAGAAAATTTTCCTAATTCTTTGTTCAACCTCGGAGAGAATTCTTCTGTTTTTTTTTTAATATGATGAATCATGTTGAATTGGAGGGCAAAAATTATTTTAATTCGCACCCTAATAAGAGAAATAGTACACGAGATTTTAGGACGCTCTGCTGTCCCTGCATGAAATGGATTTCGAATGTTTTGGATCCTGATTTTACGCATTTTAAGTTTCTACAGGGCGTTTTCTGTTCAAATTGGCCACATACGTAATTATCTAACCGATATCGATGAAGGTGGTTTGTGTGGTGCTTTTTTGCAGACATCACCAACGGTAATGTACCAGAAACGTTTAACAAGAACTCCGTGGAATCTTGGAATTACCACGTAAAAAAGCATTGGCAACCCAATCCGGAGGGATTCTAAAGAAAACGTGAATTTTATTGAACGTTCCTGGAACAGTTCCATAAATAACGATGACTTGTTGGGTAACTTTGCCTGTGACTCAAGTTAAAGAAACGCCCTGCGTGTATACCGCGTGTTGGTACTATTAGTCAGAACTCAATTTTTCTTTTAATTTCAGCAGTTTTCGGAGGCGAAAATCTGGAGTTTACAAAATGGAACCGACGGAGGATCAGGTCGTTTATCAAAACAACAGGTTTCTGAGCACTTTGATTATCGGGAAAAGGTAATTTTATAGATACGTTAAATTGTGATATAATAAGTTTTTTTCAATCAATTTGAACGCAACTGCCTAATATGCAAAGGCCGGATTGTTTAGTAGTACTTACTGCAGTCGCGATTGTTGTACTCTTAACCATCGTAACCGGAAAGGTATTTGCTCAATAAATCACATCAGTTTCACTACTAAGCTCTAACATTAAGTTATCCAGGTTTTATGCAACCGAGTCGTCTGAAAAAGTAGATTTTTTTTTATATCTATTTGCCCAATCCGGAATTGATGCGTTAATCCTCTATGTGGGATTACAGTTAATTAGTTGTGCCAAATGTTGGAAGTAATCACGATGATATACTGCAAAACATAAATGAGTAAATTTCCATGTCAGCTCTTCTCCTTTAGTTCCCGTACTTTCGTCTTCATTCTCCAACACAGGTGGTGTTCTTTTTTAAAAAAATTCTTAAAAGTAAAATGTTTACCTATTTGGGTTAAATTCTTATTGATCAACTTCCATGTCTGCTCTGTATCTATAGGTGAAACCTGCCTATGCACAAATGTTTCGTGTAGTATACCCTGCACATTACCCTCATTTCCAACCTGTCTCAATCGGTTTAATTAAATCCTTCATTAGATTATTGAATCAGGCGCTTATAGTCACTTATTTAATTTTTAAGCTCTCACATTTGGTAACATTTATTCTATCGTCACCTGAACAAATACTTCTTAGCGTTTATTGTTTTTGGTATAAATGGCTAATCAAGACTGTAATTAACATTAATTAAGTAAGTACGCGGTCCGCAGTAAACGTAAAGGAATTGAAGATTTTTCTCAGCTGCCACTGACTTTGCCAGCCACCTACGACTATGTGTTATTTTTCCTTAAATGGTAATAGAAGGTACGCACCATGCGATTGAGCTCAATGCATTATTTTCAAAAATTTACCAACTTGTGATTATTGTTACATTGGACATTCAATATCTCTGATCCTGGAATCATTTTAATCAGTGCCTCAGTCGAGCCACCTACTATTTGGCCCAACTCGGACACCTAAAATAATTCTGGATATTCAACATTGCTGTTGAATAGAGTTTTTCAGTGGCTGCTCTAGGGCGATCTGAATAAGGTGTCAACATTTGTGAATTTCCCTGATGCGGCCTGCGAGAAATGTTATTTAAAAAATCCAGTCACCTCCCTGATATATATGTAGAGAAAACGGGCTACGCCACTGAATTCTACAACTTAACCTTTATTGAAATCCGCTTTTAATTTCTCGATATAGATAACAGAGGGAGTCCCAACATGCAGAGTTTTTGACGAGATCCTGTATATACGAAACTATATATATAAGTGACTTCCTTTTGCCAGAACAGGTTATTGCATTGCGAACATCGTTTGTTTGTTTTTTCTAACACACGTGTGTCTTAGCAATTTCATACACACGTATGTGTTAGTGTTTGTTTTTGCAGCTTAATTTTGTTATATTTACTTTCGTAAAAGTCCATGAGAAAATGGCTTTGCGCCAAAGGTGCAAAAAATAATTTTTCTATGTTGCTTGATGGTCAGGAAATTATATTATTTTATATTTACATTTTTTGCTCTAATTTTTTGTAATATTTACGCTCTTTTACAATGTCGACAAATGCATGTGTAAATGCGTCCATGTTCCGGACACATAGCGCATGACCATGAAAAAAATCACAGCTGGCAGTGAACTGTGACGTAGGGCGTTGATTCAACCATACTCTCACAAATTTAACATTAGGCATTTTCTGAAATTGTCATCTGGATCGGACTGTTCATTGACCCGTATCAGCTGATTTTCAACTAATCTGATTGATCCCCGACGATACCCATTCACATCAACCAATTGGATTATCGCATAATCGATCTCATCCAATCTAAGTCGATAGAGATGAATACGGCGCAAATCATCGTTTTCGAAAAAGCCTATTGACATTTTTTTTAACGATAACCCGTTAGCAATAGTTAGTTATAATGCAATTTGGAAGGAATAATTACAATTAACAATGAATGACCTTATACTTTTGCCTTTATAGGAAAATATCAGATGAATTATTACCGCCAGGTAGTCAAGGCATCTTCCGGCCAAGACCCCAAAGCACAGACTTAGCCCAGGTGACGCTAGGCGGATATGCCATGGCTGTCAAACAGTCGATCGGTAATATAGGAAATATTATTCTGTCAAGAAAAATGGCCGGGTCAACGTCGCAGCCGTCAGTGCCCTGGCCAAATTCTCCCGATGATTACGAGCTTGGGAAAGTGATCGGTCAGTATTTGTTTTCAACAGATTGTCCATGAAAAACCCTTTAATTTGGTATATTACTCATTGCGGGTCATTTTGTGATAGTGAAGTAAATGAGCGATTTGTTAGTATATTTAGGTTATGTACTTTTTTGGTGCCATTTAGTATGTGTTTGAATTTCGGTGTCTGCCTTCTCAAGGCTGTCCCTAATATGCGAAATTTTCATCTGTGTTCAATTAAGGAGCAATTATTACCCTAGTGGTGCATTATACCTTTCCCAGGAACTCAATGGCCCAGTTATTTTTAAATTTTTGACCTACATTTAATTAGCGTTTCTTATAGAAATTACTCAAACTTTTTATCTCCAATCGCAGTAATAAAAGTGATAAAAAATATTTGCATTCGAAATAAAAATTGGCACGAGATGATGAGTAAACTGTTCCCCTTTTCATTAAAATTAATTTGAAAGCTTCTGTTTTTACAGAATTTCAAAGTTCAATGACACCAGAATCTAAATATTTATCTAATTCTAAATACATAAAAATAATATGGGGATAATAATTATTTCAAAGCTAGTTCAGATAATCTTTTATTTGGAGTGTAATTAGCAGATTGTATATGGTGTTCCAAATTCAAGCCTCACCTTTGGAATGTCAATGTTTTGGCAGCTCTCAAAATTTGAAACACCCTGTATTTACTGCAGAGTTTAACCTGCCACACTTAATAAGTATACCTACATATATTTATACTAATTACTACCTAGTATTTTATTATATTTACAAACCAATAGTCTACATTATTTCAACATACACACAGAAGTTTTTTATGTCATTTTCTATTTAGAGAAAATTATACATATATAGATAAAGTTTTCAATATTGTTTCCAATTCTCTAATTCTGTTCCTAATTAGGTGTTGGTGCGACAGCAGTAGTTCATGGTGCCTTCTGCAAACCACGTAATGAAAAATGTGCCATCAAGCGAATCAATTTAGAAAAATGGAATACCTCTATGGATGAATTACTTAAGGAAATTCAGGCAATGTCTTCATGCAACCATGAAAATGTGGTAACTTACTACACAAGTTTTGTGGTGCGAGAGGAACTGTGGCTTGTACTAAAACTCCTTGAAGGTGGAAGCTTGTTGGACATAATAAAACATAAAATGAGGGCGTCAAATTGTAAACATGGAGTGTTTGACGAGGCCACTATAGCTACTGTATTAAAAGAAGTCCTTAAAGGGCTTGAATATTTTCACAGTAATGGGCAAATTCATAGGTAATTTTTGATAAAATATTTTACCTTAATATTATAGTTTTATATTGGATTTTGCAGAGATATTAAAGCAGGTAATATCTTGCTTGGAGAAGATGGTACAGTTCAAATAGCTGACTTTGGAGTGTCTGCTTGGTTGGCTACTGGTAGAGACCTCTCAAGGGAAAAAGTGAGACATACATTTGTTGGAACTCCATGTTGGATGGCCCCAGAGGTTATGGAGCAGGTTTGTAAGCTAATGTCTTCAATGCCATTTGCTGAGTTACATCATTTCTAGGATCACGGTTATGACTTCAAAGCAGACATTTGGTCTTTTGGGATAACAGCCATAGAGATGGCCACAGGGACTGCACCATATCATAAATATCCTCCTATGAAAGTGCTTATGTTGACCTTACAAAATGATCCGCCAAATTTGGATACAGGTGCAGAAGAAAAGGACCAGTACAAGGTACAAAATGTGTCTTTTAGTCCTGGTTTTAATTATAAAAAAGTCATACCTTTTAGGCTTATGGTAAAACATTTAGGAAAATGATCACTGACTGCCTACAGAAAGAGGCCTCAAAGAGGCCGTCAGCTTCAGAACTGTTAAAACATACTTTTTTTAAAAAGGCCAAAGATAAAAAATATTTACAACAAACTTTGGTTGCAATAGGACCCAGTCTAGAGACTAGAGTACAAAAGGTATTAAGATATTAATGTTAATTGATTTTTTATATACTTCAGTTATGAAATAATATAGGCTTCAAAAAGGCAGCCAGGAGCTTCGGGACGACTGCACCGAAAAGAAACTGGTGAATGGGTCTGGTCTAGTGAAGACGAGGAGGGCGGTGATGGGTCAAGTGAAAGTGACACCGACTCTAAACCTATGAACACTTTGGTTTCAGCAGGTTCCTCTGGGTCAGACCATGAGAGTAGTGAAAGTGAGCCACCTCCTGTCAATTTAGTATTAAGAATGAGGTAAGAGGAGTCTGGCGAGTCTGCTTGAAATCCTGAATTTATCCCAGTTTTTCCTGATCGTTCCAGAGATCCACCCTTTCTTTTAGGTTTGTTTGATCTGTTTTAAAACGGAATTATAACTATAATATTATCACTCATTCAAATTTTACATTGGTAAACTGGAAGTTTCGTTTTACTTTTTAGAAACGCCAAACGGGAACTAAACGACATACGCTTTGAATTCTCAGTCGGCAAAGATTCGGCTGAGGGCATTGCCAGTGAGTTGGTAGGAGCAGGTTTGGTGGATAGCAAAGACATTACAGCTATAGCTGAAAACCTACATAAATTGATTGAGCAAAGACATACACTAAAAGTAGTCACTTTTCAATTGGTAAGTATGTTGATAAAGGAGCTTCATTGAACTCTAGCACGCCTTTTGTTTCAGCAATCTGGTGTTGCTAGTAACGAAACGCCGGACGATAAAGCGCTTATAGGTTATGCGCAGATTTCCATTACAGATTGAGACATGAGACGGGCTGTAATTTGATTGCTTTTGGCCGGTGTTCAGTTGTCTTATTTCCCCTTATGGACACGTGATTATCATTCTGCATAAGTATTAGACGTTCAGAGTTTCAGTTAGTTATTGTGTTATAGCAATTTGGGTTGAAGTAATTTGGAAACTTGACCAATTTCATGTTGTTTGTTAAAGCAAATGGAGGTTTAGTTTCTGGTTCTCTTTAGAAATGATCAGTGTTAAACCCTCTACAGGTGACACTTTGTTGATTTGTTGTTAATCTAGTTCAATCGAACTATTATACACATAATCACATGATTCCTAAACGAAGCAACAATTTCGTATAAGAACCACGTGCCCATGATAACTATTAGTTTTATATTATTACAATATAAATTAGCGTAGTCTTTAATTGACAGCTAAGGAATCTTAATTGGCCACGTTAATTGCTTTACTTATTTCTGGTATCAATATATCTCTCAGAACTTGTATTTCTTGAATTAAATTGCTGTCTTGTTGGTCATTACATTTATAGTTTTCAAATTTTTATTACAAAGCTGTAGAAGGAAGCTAGTGGCTCGTTTTTCTGCTAACTTCAACGTTGTTAGAATATCAGAACAAATTTTTCTTCGATGGTTTTCGCGCCTTTTTGTACTTAACAAGATCGATAAGTACCGTTGTTCAATCGTAAAATTCCTAATTCTTAAGATAAAATAATATTGCATAGGTTTTTATAGTGTGCCGTGCCCTTTCCAAAATTTTAGTTTCAATAAAATATAAACTATATTATATTACATGCTTTGTTCAAACATGAGATAAAATGTTAAGTTCCTTTACAGCCATAAGTTAAAGTTAAGTAAGTTAAAACATGATTTTGCCTGCTTTCACTGGATTTGTCAATTTTTTTGTAGTAATAGCATTGTGCTATAAATTCGTATTGAAAGAAATTGACAATTCGACGTTTTAGTGGGCCTTTGAAACAATGAACTTGCAGGCGTGCCAATATTATAAAAGATTCCCTGTGTGACTATGTTTGAAAAGAATTCCAGGTTATTGGGAAAAGGGAATGAGTCTGTATACATATATTATAATTTATTCCAATAAAGAGTTCGCTGCATTATTTTAAACTGATTTTTTACATTCAATCCCACCTTCCTAAAAAAATCAACTCTTATTGCTTAAATAATCATTAAAATACAGAATCTTAAATCTAGAAGAAATGATAATTAATTTTCCAAAAAGCATACAAAATCAGTTAATTTATACAACTGATCTTCACTACTTGGTGGAGGTACTGACTCGCTTAGTTGTCTAACGGGATAAACTATTTTTGTGTCTGGTTCTATACGCCACCCTCTTTCTATGCAAGCTTGAATGCAAAGGTCAGGTGGCAGTCCAGTCATTGCCACTACAGTCTCTAAGGTTATAGAGGAATATGCTTGTGATATTAAATCCACAGCCCTCGACCTCACCACAACTAAAAACAGTAAAATGCAACAAAATTATACTCATCTGCTCATGTTATTTGACATGCTTTACTTTGAACTTTTTTCATAATTTCAGCTACAGTATCAGACCAATTAACTGCATTTAATGCTTTATAAGTAGAAGGAAAGTCACTTTTCCATAAGTGTTGTCCTACTGTCCAAATGTGGCTTAGTTCAGGATTAGCTGTCTTAATATTTGCAGGAATTCTTTTCCATAAGAACTTGGCATTACATCTAGAAGACAGTGGTTTCTTAACTAAAATCAGGACATGAACAGAACTTGAGTGACTTACAAATTATTTTGATAAAGATAGATCGCCAGCAGTTGGGAATAAATTTGGGCGCTAGCAACTCCTGTTGGGGCCTAAAACGATTTGTATTTAGACAGGCATTATCAAAGGATTTTGGAACATACCTCTAGCTCTTGGCGTTCCAGATCTTCTGCCAATTTGTCAATATTACTGATGAGCATTTTCTTTGTTTTACTTACTTATTTACAAATTATAATGACGCTTTTTTGTTTTATTTCTTTGGTATTTTTTTAAATTATTTTCGGTAAATGTCAAGTTTCTGACATTGACCTTTTATGCTGACTTTTGACATTCCATTTCAACAATCAATTAATTTCAAAAAAGACGTCCTTTCGGTTCGTGACGTCAGCAAGATTAAATATATTTGAATGAAAACGCAGAAAAACTTGATAATATCAAGTACTCAATAAGAAAAAACACAGCTCGTTTATACATATTCACAGAACTATCTTTAATATCTTTGCCTCTCGTGTCCAAAGTTCTTTTAATACATATATTAACAAGACCATGATCCTTTTACTCTTTGAATATTTTGTAATTTCACACTAAATAGTATGACTATAATGAAACAATTTGTAATGTGTATTTATTTTCTATCTGAGGCTATACTTAACTCGGTGTATATAATTAAAAAAATATTCAACTGATATTTTGTAAGTATGACATATTCACTAATGAGCTAAAGAAACCACTCAAAAAAGGAAAAATTAATAATTCATATGAGAATAATAATCCTGAAATACTTGAACATAAATTTCCTTTTCTGCTTGAGTCATTTCGTTTATAATACTATCATTAATATTTGTAATCAAAAAGCTTTTATTGCCTACATTGACTGTTGGAACCCCACTATCATCTTCATCTTCACTGTCCATAGTCTCCACATCCTCCATGGTAATTTTATCCTCTTTTGAAGCATTTGACTCTGAGTCAGAATCATTATTTGTACCTAAGCCTTTAATGGCACTAGAAGTTTGGTTAGTTGAACGCTTTTCATGAGCCAGCAGTACACTCATAATGTCATCATTTTTAGCTGATTGACTATTAGATTCTTCTATCTGGTCTATTTCACCGATTTTCAATTCGTCTTGTGTCGTATTTGACGAAATGACAGTGGACTCTGTCATCCATATTGGAGCTTCTTTGTGGTTAGAGGGGGCAGTTGCACTAGATTCTTCACCAATTGTGATATCAACCCGTGTTTCTTCCACAGCAAAGCCAGAGCTTCTTGTAGCTTCTCCTGACCATTCTTGTGATGGCAGAAAAGATTTCTTCTCTAAACCTCTTATTGTGCTAATGTCTACTGGCTCAGGTTCTAGCACCTCAGGGGCTAATTTGATACCTTCCACTTCACGTAGTAAAATATACAAAGGTTCAAGTTGCTCATTGAATTTCGCTAATAACAGTCTGGAATCTTTCTTTGGCAAGGCTGATGAATCTTCTTCTACAACCTCCTTGCAATAGGTACATCGAAATTGCTCAGACATAAAATCAAACAATTGATCTGCCTCAAGATCAGTAAAAGTCTTTAGACAAGCCAAACATTTGAAACTAGCTCTACTTGTAGCATCTCTTTCTTCAGTCTCCAGCCTCTTTCGCATGAGATCCAGCTTGTATTTAACTACATTGACAAAACTTTTATAGTTAATAAAATAATAATTGACCTTTTGCGCTTTACTGTCCGCCCCGGTTTCCATGCGTAGCCTCACTTGAATAAATTTATCATTTCTCAAAATTGCTATTCGAGCTCGTAACATTTTTCTTTCAAATTTTAGGAGTTCACATATATCATCCTCTTTCATGCAGGGATTCCTGACTAACATATCTACGATAAGAGCATCTTCGATGCTGTAGAAGCCCCTGACTACTAAACGGGCTAGTTGTTTAAGGCTACTTGGAACTTCTGTTACAAGTCTTTCTTCAGTAACAGCACTCATGGCTCTTGAGTGGTGAAGTTAGTGGTGCTTCATTTCGATGTTCTTATAATCTTTATTACTACTAATTTAGGAACCAATTAATAATATCAATAAGCAAGAAAAATTAAAAATAAATAAAGGAAAGTAAATTTACAGGTTACCTGGTGCATCCACCACAAATTTGAGTCATTCGACAGTTGAGGTTAAGAATTTGTTTGACATTTAATGAATAGCCCCGAAATTAGAACTGGCATCATGGCGAACCCAGTCACGATGTATTGTGTCTAGAAGTTTACGCGCTGTCGATCCTCAGGGGTGTATCGTCCATTAAATTAAGAACATTGTTCAATACATGGGCTGCTGTTGACAATGAATGTGAAATTATAAACCTTTAAATTGAAATTTAAAATTTATGTTTTAGTTTTACACAGTTGCCATGATGCCGTATGATTGAAATAAGTAATAAAAGTATAAATAACATTTTTACGGCAGGTAAGGAATCTAAAAAAGAAAACAGAGAACGTGATTGAGTACGTGAAAACTTTCCAGAATCAGAACCCTTTTTGAATATTTAAAAGAGAGGGGGCTAAAAAATAAATTTAAAATTCTGTACTTTATGGTGACCGCAAAAAGATCACGTGTAGGGAAATGCATAACTAGATCGACATAGTCCGCAAAAATCCCAGACGTAAGGCTCGTTGAATATATACCAAAGAGTAGCAATAAAATACAGTACTTAAGGCTTAGATAAAATACTATAATGCAAAGAATGCGAACGATACCATGGTCACTTCGGGCTAGTAAAATTTCCTATTGGGTTTAGCTGAAAATTCTGAGGAAAATTTTTAAAATAAGATTTTTAGAAAAAAACACATTTTCAGGAAATATTTGTTTTATTATTCTACTTAAAGTTTTTCAATGTGATTTTATACTATTTTTATTTGTTTCTACTTCTAGGTATCTTTAGTTCCTAGATCAGTACTACAGATATAATATACGAGAGGAAAGGATTAGTAAACGATAAATATAAATAAGAGTTGTGCGTCTAAAAGGCATTAAATGCTTGTAGCCTGTACGTACTGGAAAGCATTAGTCATTAAAGAAAATATAAATACGGACCGTTTTTTCGTAAATAAAAATGTTTAACTTTTTAAATCTTAAAGACTAAAGTCCCATGTGCGATTTACCATCGTAAAGCTGAGCTTTCTGTATACTTGCTAGCGCTAAAAAAATTTTCTATAACACGTCGCGATTATTTCAAATCGATAATAACTCTACCTTGAATTTATAATAGTAATTGAAGGTGGATTTACTAAAGGTTGTAACTTGTCCGTAAATTTCTTGTAATTCCTGTCCAACTCTCTTTGGTAGTCTCGTTGATCCACGCCGATAAGATTTTTGTTCTTCTTCAAGGCATCCGCACATCTACAATTACCAAGTTACCATAAACCACTTAATACCACTAAGACTACAAATCACTTTTTGGAAAAATCTTTGAAGCACAGCCTAAGTTTATTCTGGTGTCTAGTCAAATTTTTTCCATCGCTAGATAGAAATGTCAGTGCCATTTCCAACGGCCCCTGGTTTACAGTTGTGCCAATGCATCCTTGTAATACCATTTGTAGTATTTTTGGATCTGGCGGCTCTTGCTGGGTAGCAGTGGCTAATTCTGCAGTCTTCTTTTGAATATCTTCTATTGCAACCTAAAAACATAGCAATGTAACGCAAAGTTCAGATTAAGATCCGGGCTGACCTCAATGGGTGTTAAAGTGATTTGCACTCTATCCACCACTTGAACACGAGTCTTGACATATGGAAAGTGTACGGCCGTAGTCAATATGGTTCTTCGTTTGTACTGCTCCTTGAGTTCGCCATGAGGTCTCCCGGTCATGGTAAAGGGAGTAGCATATACGAATCTCTCTATAAAAGTCGCGTTAATTAGTTCTATGACGATTATTGCAAATGGATGGAGTTTACTAATATTAAAGTTGCGATCGAAATGAGTCTGTCGATAACTCAATTCAAATTGTTCGAAATAAGGTTCTACGTAGGTAATCTGAATGTAGGCCTTATCCTGGTCCAGTAAGCTTATATCGACGATATTCGAGTCCTTGATGATTATGACGTTTTCCGTCCCAAAGCGTTCCGCATAGAAATTCTACATCAGGAAATAAATCGTTACTGTCAGTTCTACTATACAGGTAAAGTGAGTATGTTGGTCTCACCTCTAGCCTACTGAAAATTTCTGGAAGTTTCGTAAGTGAAGGCTCCTTGTATATAAATTCTTCCTTGTCCAAATCCCCAAATTTGGAACCATAAAAGCCTACTCGGAAATACGTTCCGAACATACGTTTGCCTTGCAGTTGGTCGATGCGTGTATAAGCATCATGCAGTTTACTGAAAGATATTTGTTTATTTTAGGTATACTTAGTATCACCGAAAGTATTTACCCATAAATATTCGCCAACTTCTTGAAATCCCTATTATTTTCAGCAATAGGAATTAACACCTTGTAGATGTCGTTCATTGGCTCGTACATGGCGGCAGCATGAAAGCTGCTGGCCGCATGCTCCAATAACCCCAACAGACCTGCTTCGGTGAAATGAGATCCTAAACAACCACCCTCTCGTTCAGGACTTAGGACGTCATCTGAAACGGCACTTTCTTCCAAAACGTTGGAGCTAACTTTTTCCAATGCAGCAGCTCCTGCTGGGAGATAAGGGAGCGACTCCAACATTGCCAAGTATTCGGCAACCAAGGCTGCGGAGTGCACTAGGCACATTCCTGCTTCTGTGTGGTTTCCTGAGCAAGAGAAAAATGTTCTCAGTAGGCATTTTTTAGAGAATTAAACCGCAAACCTCTCTCCATGTGTTTTTGGGCCATGTTGGCCAGCCAAGTGAGTCTTAAATCGGGGGAATTCTGGTAACCCTTAGCGATGCGATACATAAGGTCTAATAACATTTCAGGATCTTCTTGGAATTCCTTCATTTTCACCGTATCCGAAAGGATCATGTGCAGATTGAACACCAAATCGCGCACTTGTTCAGGGAACGTGGTTTCTTGCAGTTCCGTGTCATGTTCCCCATATTCCAGAATAGTTTTCAAAGATCTGCGCAGGGAATCGTCGCTGAATGAAGCTGATGTCCCCACCAGGCTGCTTAGCGACATGGTTACTTGCATTTTAACTCGGGCAAAATTCTGGAGCAAAAAAAACATTAGTTCAATATTTAGAGCGAAGAGGAATAAATTTACATTCCCTATTTGAAAAGTTTGCCTCATAAGGAGATACAACGAGGCGGCTGCTTGAGATCGAACAGAAGCAATTTGGGAACCGCAGTGCTTCAACAGGAGCAGACAAAGATCGGCGCAATAAGTGCTCTCTTCGTCAAATAAGGCACTGTGAAACTGAAGAATTTACAGTTGAAGCTACGCCTTCAATCCTCAAGGTCACGACAATTAATTACCTTAAAAACCAAACTGCGCTGAGAAGCAAACATGTGCGGCAATACTGTGGTACTCTGGTTTTTGCCCAGTGCATGCAATAGTACCGATAACGCAAGACCTACTAGATGTTGTTGCGTATCCATCTGCGCAATAGTTGAAACGCAGCGTTCCAGGGTGTCCAATACGATGAACGAGGCCTCGGTGGCAAAATGGCCTTCCAAATGCGAGTCGTGCAACGTATCTTCCCGAGGTCTCTCTTGAAAATCTGTACCTGTTTTATAGTTCATCTGCTCTTTGCGCCATCTTAGTTTTTCTGCAGAAGCTTGTGGGGTTCCTGCTAAATCACCCTTAAAACCAAATTCACCAAAGTAAGGATGTCTCCGTTACCCTTACGTCGCTGCATCATCTCTCTTGCAGAGCCTTGTCCTAGAATTACGTCTTCGAGACGCGACTTGATGTCTTGAGTCACCTGGGCATGGGCGTATCCCGATGAGGGCGGCGCTTTGCGCCTTGGGCGGTATTCAAAGCAGCTGGTGCATGCATCCAAAAGGTGTAGCAAGGTTCCTAACCTCGATGACGTCAGCTCGCCCATCCATTGGGACAACGATTCGCGTTCCACATTTTTCAAAGTCCACAGGACGCACGTTAGCAAATTTCTGGTGGTTTCTGCACTTATACCTAATTTCCTTCCTTGAAGCTGGTGGGACAATAATAAATTGGGGGTGGAGTTTTTCGTTAAAACGACATACCGACTGAAATGCGTCGCATGTCGATGTCGGCAATTTTCCGGCGATTGCCATAGCGACACTAGGATTGATGTTGCTGGGGCCGTGGTGTTCTTCGTGAACAAACCTGTCATTTTTATCTTGCGTAAATGGGTGAAGCAAGGGTAACACGTCCATGGCGATGGCCAGCAAAGGGAAGTAAAGCGCAGCCACTCTATGTTTGGATTCGGGAGAGACGTACCGTGAATCATTGTCATGCCAGGACAGAAGTGATTTCACAGTGTCTACGGCTTTATTATGCAAGGAAGCCTGACTGCAACAAATAATACATATGTACACGGCATGTTACGTAATGCTAGTATGGCCTAGTGACCTATGTATTTACTTACTGTGTTTCCAACAAAACAGTGGCCACATCTCCCAAAATCATACCGGCCAAATAATGGTGCTGCTTATACTCCGAAGACAGCTCTGCGAATGTGTTGACGCGTTCTTGACTCGGAGGTGCACCAGAGAGGAAGGAATTCTGACTTGTTGAGCTAGTTACACTGGGACTCGGCGATATACTAGCTCCCGAAGACATGAACGGCGATGAAAATGGCAAATTTAAGGCCACATAGTGCTCATGACTGCAAATGATCCTGCTAAACTCCAGCTTCAGTTCCACTAAAACGCTGGCTTCGGGATTTGAACTTATTTTGCTTTGAATGTCTTTGGTGTATGAACGCATTAATTGGAATGTCCATCCTCTGTCGGCAATGGAAAGCAGGTCGAAAAAGAAGAACGCTAGCGCTGAGTTTAATTTGTGGGCTTTCCTCGTTTCTCCTGCAGAATGCTGGATAATTTCCAATGTTACATATTGAACAAGCGAACAGACGTCGTCAAGGAATTGATCTGGGAATCGCGATTTTCTAGGAATATCCAGACTTCGAGTGTGTGCCAGATGTTCCACCATACTTTTAATCATTAAATCAAACAAGAACCAGGCGTTGTGCATGGCCAAATCCTTGTTGCGCCCACTAGTAATCGTCCATTGATAAGCCAACTCCTGATGCACTATCCTGGGACAGGAGCTGATTACAGTTGGACTGACTGGTTCATTGGGAGGCACACGCATGCTGGAGGCCCTATCCAATCCTCTAGATTGATAGTGACTGACCTCTAAATCGGGATTGGAGTTACTACGCAGCAACACAGGAGGAGAGCCTTCGAAGGCGGGGTGTGGAAGATTGCATTGGAACTGGAGATAGGTAGTCAAAAGAGAATTTCTTCCGTGTTGGTCGCAAGGTAACTCTTGAATATTTGATATGCTATCCAAAAGAAGGCACAAGGTTTCGAAACAGGTAGATCCCACGTTGATCACATGTCCAGAGATTCTGGGCGGCTTAGCTAAGAGCTCGATAACGTTATCAAAAAGCTGTGGAAGGTGCTTGACTATAGTTTCGGGTCTTGCTCCTGCGAGAGCCACCATTGAGCTGGTTAGTTCTTTTTCGGAGCCGACCTCTCCTAACCTGGTCGGAATGATTCCAGTGTGAATATAGTCGTAGACGGCAAAGAAGCGTTCTACTGGAGGATCATGGGTGTGAACTGATGACATTGTGTCCAAGATCACTGTAAAAAGTCCTTTGTGATTGTCAAGCCATTTCATGCCTGGCAAAAACACATCTGGAGGAATGTAGCTGTAGTTTCTGGGTGGTGGCTCCAGCATCACTGGCAGGCAAAATTCACCGGAAACCAACCTACCGTCTCTCAATAACGGCAGCCAGGTGTATCCCACTGGAGTTTCCACCACGTTTTGATCAGCTTTTTTCTGGCACGATATGTGATAGAATGTGAATAACAAGTGGTGATTGTCGGCTAAAGATGCGGGCAACTTGATTTTAATTTCGTCATAGAACACTGGCGTCTTACAGTGATACGTCACCGCAGAAAATGCTTCATTGGTCATTTCTGGGCAGCTAGATTTACCGAAAATATTAGTCAAACTGTGGCTCTCACTCTCTCCAGCCATTAACTGTATTTTCACAGCTAAATTCCTCGCCGATCCGGTTCTATTCGAGAAATTCAGATCTTTGGGGCTCACGAATAACAAATTCCTGTAAGTGTAATGTGGTATTAACACTTCCTTGACCGGCATCTCCAAAAGCTCTTTAGTAGGTCGGAATTTGTCGTCAGGGTAAGGCCGAAGCTTGGCTAACTCAGTCGTCAAACAGTTCTTATATTCCAGCAGACACGGAGAAATTTCTAACTTAAATGTGGCGGGGATGCACTTCAACTTCTTGAGTACTAAAGTTGGCCTCTTAAGGTCTTGCAGGTATTTGTATAAGTCCTCGTCGCGGAGTTTATCGCCTTCTTGTTTGAAAAAGGAGGACATGGTTAAAGTTATGGGTCGAAAGTTGTCTAGGTTGCTGGCCAAATGATCCGGGGACCAAGACCTGCATTTGTCTTTCCTTTCAAGAGAACCTCTTCGAGTTAATGAGCCCATATCACCGATGGCTTTACGCCGCAATTGTTCTAAACCTCCACCTGACGATTTTCTATCTGTAAGTTATAAAATTGTGTTCTTGTTTTAGTTACACAGATATCAACTACAGCACTACAAATATACAAGGTGATTCATAACTTATCTATAAAATTTTAGGGATAAGTTTGTCATGAAAAACTAAGTCGATTTTGTAAGAAAAATTTTTCGAAAAAAATTGTTAAAGTTTAACCATTGTATAACTGGACGTCTGTAATGTTCCCGGTTTTCTGCAGAATTCCTTTTAGGTTCATCAACCTTACGTATAATTTACAGTTGGGTTTCCCACGTATCAATGGTTGGGAGCTGAAGACATGGGTGATCCGACTTAAGGGTACTTTTGTTTCACCCGAAATAAAAGAAGCGTACTTACATGTGTAAGCAATCTTGGTATCATAAATTGTTACCCTTAAGACGAATCACCCATGTCTTCAGCTCCCAACCATTGACACGTGGGAGACCAACTATAAATTAAACGTAAGGTTAATGAACCTAAAAGGGATTCTGCAGAAAAACGTAAATATTACAGTCGTCCAGTTATACAATGGTTAAACTTTAACAATTTTTTCCGCAAAAATCATAAGGGTTTTCCATAATCATCATAAGGATTCTTACAAAATCGACTTAGTTTTTCATGACACACCTACCCCTAAAATTTTATAGATAAGTTGTGAATCATTCTGTATAAATATAACTCCTGTTTCTCTAAATCATGGTTATTATTGATGACCCTGGTTTAAGTAAAAATTAATTACCTAAACTATTAGTATTTGATCCAGACCCGCACGAATCTCGATCAAATTCTCGCTCCAGTGAGTTACCTCCGTTTATCACGTTGATCAGATTTATGGCTGTCCAAGCGAAAACTTGGCGGTACTTGCCCAGCCTTTCACTGACTGATACAGCGATGGATTTCAGTTTGTCCCTATTCTATAAGAGACATGTTTTATGTATAGCCAGTTATTTCCCTTTCATTTTTCCACTGATAACATGTGACATTTATGAAAATGATAAATAAAAGTGTTGCTAATGTTATGAAAGTTATATTTTGACAAGTCATTGCTAACAGCAGAAGTAGGAGATTTTTGGATATATGCAGTCTGCAATTCATGCTCACCTTTTCATCCTTCAAATATGGCTCCACACACTCATTGATATCCCCCTGCAGGACCTTTTCCAATCTCACCACAATAAACAAATCAGGAGAAGGATGTGAAATATTAAAAATGCAGCTTCTGGCCAGTGTGCTAGTGTCGGCATAGGCCACATGTCCGCCCAACATCCGCTTAAGCTGCTCAGGATTCATGTCAAAATAAAATGTTTCTGAAACTTTTTTTCTTTCTTTGGAATCATACAGAGCCATTGAGGCAAAAAGTGGCTCCACTTCAATGTCCAATGTCATCTGTAGGCACTTGACCAAAACACGATGACCAATATGCTCATATGGAGCTGTGGCTGGCAGTCTTTTTTCAATAGAATCACAGTTTTCAGTTAGATCTTGTGGAGATAGGGCATAAAGGGCCAGAGGTCTTTCAATTTGCCTTTGACTTTCATTTACTTGGTCTTGAGACTCTAAGACTGACTGCTCTAATATTTCTGGAATCAGAGCATCTCCTGTTGAATGTCTCAGGTCTAGAGAAGCCCAGGAATTTCTGGGAGTTAAAGTATCTCCACATGATGATAAAGAACCTAAGGATACAATACTTTGTCGGCTGCTTCCTCCATGAGATGTTGCATCTGAAAGGTTGTAAGAGTATTAAACTTGTAAGAAATGAGATTTAATGAGACTACCTAATTCACTGTCAATCTCAGAAGATACTTGAAAATCTACTTCGAATTCTTGTTTGGGGCTTGGTTGCAGACTTTTTGAAATGTTTGTTCTACTGGCACTACTGCTGCTCAAATGCCGGTGGGTATACCGAACCACTTTCCATCCAGATGTGTAACATTCCACACATGATTGGATGTGTGGCAACAGCGACTCTCTACATATTATGAGTAAATGATCATTGACAAAACAGTGAGCAAATTAAAACTACATTAGAATTTACAATCTTTCTTCAGGTAAAATTGGCTGCAAAGTCCTTAAAGGTCTGTCAATGAGATCAACCTGGACATCTCCTTGAGGAACATCCAGAATGCTTCTTAAGGGGTCTCGGTCAATAACAAGTTGATATGCACTTAGGAACTCTTCAAAGTCCAGTGGGTCAGCTATATCATTAGTCCAGCTCTAGCAATAAATATTATCAGTAGTAGTAGGAGATGGAAAAATTATGGGTGCATGTAATAACTTGAACTTACAGAGGTGGATGAAGGTGTGAGAAGACCACTTTTGCTGGAAGACACTGTTCTTCGAACTTCGGCTGCATGTTGCCTAAAATTCAAAAAGACTTTAAGTGAGAACCCAGACTCCTCAAACTTATTTTAGCTTTTACTTATTTAATTTTTGTGCGAATGCCCTTTGGGTCGTTGACATGGTTTGGCTGGTAAAGTCTGATAGATTACTACCACCAAACTGTCCAGCCGAATAATTAATCAAAATAGGAGTATAAAATAATTATTTCATTTTTTATTTTAATTAACGCAAAGTCTCATCAATTATAGTAAACCGACAAGGATGTAAAAGAAATGGTAAACAAACAATCATTAATAATATTGATAACAAAAAACAAAAACATTGTCAGTCACTGTCATGTCACGCAGTATTGTAAAACGTCATCAACAATGTCATCGTTGCCACATTTCAAGATTCACGGCTAATCAAATAGGATATCGTATCCAGCCAGGCTTTTCTAGATTTGAAGCAAGGATTAAGAACTAGAAAGAGCAAATAATTTCGAAAGGAAATATTTTGCATTGAAATGTATGTAGCTAGGCAAGTAACTGATCTTTTGTCGAAGTTCTACTGCAAGCGTTAACCAGTGAAAAAATCTATTGGTTTGTTATCACAGTTATTTTTCCTTCACCATAACATCAAGAACTTTAAAAAAAATTCCTGTAGATGCCAGAATCAGCATCTATTGACAGTTCTATGAATTTACCACTCAGTTGTCGTTATGTCATCAACGTCACTTTCCTTCTTCATTGTATTTATTGTAAATTAGTAAATTGCTCCTTACTGTGAATAGTTTCCTTCTGGAAGTGCGAACGTCTCGATAACGTCCAAGGAAAAAAGGTTTTTACATCAACAATGCTTCTAAAAAGTTTAATAGTATTGTTAGGAGTATCTTGGGTCCTCACTGAAGGTAAGGAGTTAAATAGTTCAAGGATTTACTGCGAAATAGCGGCAGCAGCATGACCAATAAAAAAGCAATATGATAGCTAGGCATTTGCAAAGTACTATTTACGGTTCTTTGTTCTTTTTTGATGTTATAGTTTAATTTAATACATACTTATCAAGCTTTAGTCACGGGAGAGTTGAAAATTTGCCTGTTTACTTAATTTTGCAGTTTTCCTTCACTTTTTTCCTCCCTCTGAGTAGTGCTGAGTAAGCATTAAGACCATTTTTATCAAAATTTTCAAGATAAGTTTGAAACGGTAATTCATAATTTTTTCTGATAGACAACCAAGTTATTCATTGCCTTGAGTAAGAAGTTTGCACAGCTGCTCTCTGACTATTTATTTAATGTAACACTTTATTTAATTTGAGAATGTGAAATACCACTTATGCTTGTGTGATTTCCCACTATTTATATTATTATAATAAAGCTTCCAAGTTATCCATTTACTTATTGAAAATATGGTCATCAATACCAAAATACAAGTTATATCAATTTCAGATGTTTCTGCTAGAGTTCGTGTTGATCCTCCTTTTGGACCAAATGGCCTTAGTACACCATCACCCAGTAGTTCTACAACTAATAAGCCTATCCCTACTATAACAACATCTTCCCCAAATACAACTACTACTTCAACATCAACAACCACCTCCACTACTGTCACAACCACTAAATCTACAACCACTTCCTCTACCACAGTAGCCCCAACAACCTCAACCCCCAAACCTGACAATAATCCAGCTGTAAATGACTATGTTGGCAACTACACTGACACCAAGTTTATTTGCCTCATGGCAAGAATACAAATTCAGGTGGAGGTCCTCTCCAAAGACAAAAAAAACTCTACTTTTGTATGTATTCTATTGTAAAGATTGTTGCCACAGACTTTCATATTTTAATATGATTTTTTAGGTAAATGTTCCTAAATCTGCGACTTCAAAAGTTTCCTGTTCATCAAGTGCCATCAACACTGAGTCTTTAACTATAAACTGGTATAATAATACCATCACCTTCCAGTTGTTGAAAAACAACAGCAAATTTGATATAGAGTCTGTTAGAACAACTATATTCTTGCTTGGTAAGTTGCAGTTTGGTTGTTGTTAACATGTTATAAATGTTTCTTATGTTTGATGAATTATCTGTTACTGGAATGTACATTACTCATAAATCTTTTAAATATATTTATTACATATTTATATTTGGGATTTATAGATATTTTATATAGAAGGTGTTTAAAAAAGATGTGACAATATTAAAGAGGGTGATTGCCCAAATCATTTTATTAAAAAAAAGTTCTTATAAACATAGGTCCGCAAACTCTTCTTTACCAATCTATAGGGTGTTTATCTTTCATTAAAAAAACAATAAAAATTAGATTTTTCCAAAAAAGCTTGAGATGTTATAATGAAATTGACACGTCACGCTATTTTTAAAGAAAAAATAGGACGCCGCTGGTTTCTCTAAAAATGGAAAATATTTTTGAATTCCTTGTTCAATTGTGAAGAAAAAAGCTCTCATGACATTTTGTCGATGATACCCCGTTTTTGAGTTAAAAAAACCATTTTAGAGCATGTTCATTTATCATAGAAAATTTTTCAATAGCCTGTGATGTGCCAATACGCGCGCCATTGGTAAGACTAAAAAATCGTTTTGTGTTGCAAAGTGTGCGTATTTCACAACTATTGTGACACGCCTAAAATTTCATTATAATATCAAGCGGTTTTGGAAAAATTTAATTTTTACCATTTTTTTAATGAAACATAAACACCCTATAGATTGGTAAGGAAGCGTTAGCGAATCTATGTTTATAGGAACTTTTTTTTATAAAATAATCAGGGCAATCACCCCCTTAAATATTGTCGCATCTTTTTTAAACACCTTGTATAGTAAGGAAGTTCTCAAACAATATAACATTCCAGTAACATGAGGATAAAACTATATATATATAGTATGATTCAAGAAAGATGATGATCATGTGCCAAGAGCAGGTAGTTAACAAAGAACTGGTAATTAAATGGGATAATGCATTAGACAAAGTCCTCTTTTTATTATTGTGCGTAGAGCATTACTACATGGCTGTTGAGATAAATCTGAAAAATTTATTGTTAAAGTTAAATCTATTAGTACTTCAGAAACAATAGTTTTATTCAAGCGCAATTCAACGTAGCTGTAATATACAAATTATACATTGAATTTATTCAATATGGCCTCCATTCGCTTCGACGACCTGCTCCAATCTGGTTCGAAACCAAGAGCATGCTCGTTTAACTTCTATTTTGTCCATATTGGTCATAACATCCACAATGGATACCTTTACAGTGTCCTTTGTATTGTGAGACTTTGTGTTTACTTCAACTACGCCCCATACGTAATAGGCAAGAGGATTACAGTCTGGGCTGCATGGTGGCCACAAATCTGGTGACCAGTGGTAATGAAAGTTGCTGTAAAGCGAAGACTGAGTTCTCCTGGACTTATGAGCCGGTGCAGAGTTCTGCTGAAACACGTATTCTCTTCCAGCGACCACTTTATCTATCCAGAGCTTCACAACTGTGTCCAGAACCTTTATATATTCTACTGCGTTTACTCTGAGACATTGCTTGAAAAAGTGGGGTGGCATGACATCCTCATCACTGCTGATTACACCCAACACTACGATCGAAGCAGGGAGCTTTGTGTGCATGACGCTAGGCACTTCAGCGACCTTGGCAGATCCAACGATCATTTTGATGATTGATTTTTCGATCTTGAATAAATTTTTTCTCATTTGAAAAGATCTTGGGGTATCCGGCGCTTTTGTGCTTTAATGTTGTTCAACAATGCTTGAGATTTTATTTTTCGATCTTCCTTGTTCTTCTCAGTCAGTAAGTGACAATTCCGTAGAACAAAAGATTTGTAGTCTAGGTCTTGATGAACTGCCAGACTAATTGTTGACCGTGCTACACCCATATCTCATGCTAATTGATTCATGCTGAATCCGGGATCTGTGTCAATTTTTTCTTTTAATTAATGAACAAATTCGGCACTTCTTTTCCGATCAGATCGCTTACTGTCGAATGCTGGTCTTGCAGTAACATTTTATTTATTATCAGCATTCCGGAACGCTTTGCTCAAATCGTAAACTTAACTTTTTGTAGCTAAACCATTCGATAGTTTCATTAGCAGTTTTTCCGACGCGGAGTGACTCAAGTATCGCTGCTCTACGATTCTGTTCTCCACTCATCGTTATGCAGATTTAAACGATTGTACTTTGTAGTGAAGTACCAATACGTAACTTTAAAATACAACGCAATATTTGCAAATTCGCTTATAGCGACAGCGCTATACCTCCCCTTAAAAATATTCCGGATTTATCTCGGCCTGTAAATGCATTTAGCACAAGCCTTATAAAGGTTGTCATGATATGCGGTTACCAAATTATGTTTCAATCCTGTGTTATGCCTATGGAAGTAGCTGTTACTCAGACACTCTTCCATATTGGCTCTTACATGAACTAAGCAGGCAAAGATATAGACACCCGGAAGAATCGGTATTCTAAATCAAACAAAAATATTATGAAAGCATTCTAAACTTCCAGCTCCCAAGAATGTTTATGAATCTCTTTTGAACACCCCGGCTGCATGCAAAGAACGTGAATGAAAGAAGCCGTAACGATGCCTTCAATCAACAAATCAACAAAAATCAATAACAAGTGTCTCCTTGGACAAAAAAGTTTGTGGAGATTTCTAGTTAGGTAAATGCTTGAATTTGTTTCGCATCTGAGATGTAAAACATAATCCGCGTAAGAATGATTCTGTAGATTCATAAGATTATAGATAGATAGATTATATTATAGATTCAATAGATTCATCATCATTCATTCTCTTTTCTGAAGTTGAGAGCAATGCTACCATTTTTCTCATTTGTGAGTGGAAAGTTGTTAGTGTGCGGCAAAGTTGCTGGGAAGTATCCATGAAGTGACGGGTGGTGACAGTCCTCGGTAAAAATGAGATTGAGACATACCATTCGCGTTGATGGAGTATCTATAGGGCTGATGGCTATATTTGTTTATAAGGACATGAGTATGATTCTTAATTAATAGGAATTCTGATTTCATGACATGATCGTCATATTATAATCGAATCATACTTTAGTAACTTTTACCTCACTTCAAGCTGCTTCTGATATTCGACGATTTTCTATTAATAGGTAGTGAAAATGGCCTATAACTATATTGCTTTGTATTTTATTTAAGATTCCAATCCTATCACATACTATCACAACACATCTGAATTTTCCGTGCCGTATAAAATGTCCTATTACTGCACTAAAGAGCAACTTTTAAACCTAACGGATGTCCAGACCAATGAAACATCAGCCATACTACATCTTAGTCACTTTCACTACCAAGGTTTTATGAACACCACCAAGGCCAATGATTATTCTTCAGGTAAAGGCTGAGGGTTGTTGCATTTATAATAATGTTTATAATCTTTGAGTTTTTTCATTCAGTTTGGGACTGTGACGGCGCGAATACTTCTGATGCAGTACCAGTGGTCGTCGGGTGCGTATTGGCAGTCCTGGTGGTTTTGGTCTTGATCGCCTATTTGGTGGGACGGCGACGTTGCCAAGCTCGGGGATATCTCTCTATGTAAGTTTAACTTGTCAATGCACTCCTGCGCGTTCAGAGGGACATACTAAGCATTAATTAAAACTACCATTACTTGTATGTTTGGAATGTCCCAGTACTAATAGGGAGACTGGTGGTAGTAGTGAAGATTTTGTTTTTCATATTTTAAAACACTGATATATTAATCTAGTTTGTGCAGGCAGTTTAGAATTGTTACAGTGGTATTTCCACAAAAGTCGTCAAAATTGTCTTCCTCGGAGAAGTTTTTATGTTGAGCACCCTCAGTTTTTCAGTTAAGTTGTCGTTTAAGTTAGTTTATTTTTTTGGTTTCCGTTTAACTTATATAACCATGACTTATAAATTTGAGGGTGTGTTAGAATCTCTTTTCAAATTGGGGTACCAGAAATCTTGTTTTTTTAATGAACAGTTTTATAGGTCTAGAATGTGTGGTTGAACCTAAGGAATCGCAATTATTGAGAATTCCTTGGCGTAAATCTGACTTATATAACTCTTTACAAAACTAAAAATGGCTTACAGGTGAAGAAGAGATGAATTAAATTTTGCTCGTTTGTTCCTGATTTCAATTATTATTCGGAATTTTAATATTCAACTATTAAACGTATGGAGGCATAATGTATGTTTTTTGTTTATATTACTCTCATAGGTGTTAATTTAGTTTTCTACATATTATACAGAGCAAATAGGCTTGGAACAGATTCTGTTGTTCCACATAATATAGAGCTAATCATGCTAATTAATATTAACTTAAGAGCTTATTCATTGGTCAAAAGTAGCGGCATTTTGTCGTATCATCCACTTTATTTTTACTCAAAGGATGTTCGTTCAAACTTAGTGCATGCAGGACCATTTGAAAATTAAGATAGGATATTCATAACCAGAAAAAGGCCCATATAAAAGTCAAAAGAGCTTGGAGATAGCAATACATATGTCAATGATATCTCTTCCTTTGACGTCTTTTATGATATTAAGCTGAAATTTGAAGGAAAGATATAATATATTGTGATTTAACCCTTGCATTCTTTGCAGTTTCTAGTTTTTCAGAAATAATTTGCGAGCAGAGATTCTGTTGAGAAATACCTAAGAGAAAATTTTCAATCAAAGCGGCCATGATGGTGTATGAGCGAGCAATTGTTTTTAGAAGTTAATTATGGAGAGGGGGAGAGGGGAAGGGTAAATTCATCTCTTGTCTATTGCCAGTAACATATGTTTGATGATAAAGGGCACTTGCAATGCATCGATAACAACAGATTCCACTGTTTGCATTCCTTTACTGACACTTCAATTTGCAATGAAACATACACCTATTGAGATATTTGGACCGATTACGACAGTTTAGTACATACCAATCTCGAGTTGTCCCAACTGTCAAAGTTTCATGTCACTAGTTTGTTAAATCTTCTATTTGCTGGATAATGTCACGCCAACAACTCTATCGATGATGGATTTTATTGAAGTGTTTGAATGAATAAAAGAATGTGTCCAAATAATAAATGGTGAGGATCATGGCCCTCGATTTAAAATTAGTTTCTCTCGTCCTTTAGATACGTATTTCTCAACCGATTTCAAAATATAAAAAATTATTCCGTCGAATCACAAAAAAAGGTTTTCATGTTTAAAAATTATTTTCCAGAAACTTAAATTTCCTTATTCCAAATTTCAGCTTTTAGCCAAGAATTTTAAAACAAATAGAGCGCCCAGAAATATCGTTGCAACTCGCAGAATCTCTATATGTTCTGCTTCAAAGTAATGTCTATTTACAACTCTCTTAAAGTAAATCTCTTTTCAACTCAATTTTCCTAAGATCTGTTTACTTGCATCATGCATTTTACGACTCAACAACTATATCCGAATTTCACACTTTAAGATCTGATCCATGTCTATTTTCTTATTCTTAACCAAACCGGCCGTTAAACCTGTTAACATAATATAAGCCATCTCAATTTTTTACGATAATTGTTAATTCTTGTAGACAAGATTTTTTAAAATGTTATTGGGTTTTACAACATTACGAAAAATAAACAAAAAACAACTTTTTGATAACACAAATTTATTTCTAGTTCAAATACGAAAATAAAATGAAATTCCAAAGCGACAAAAACATAGGCTAGTCTTTCTACATCTACTGATTACCTCTATAGTTTTTCTATTTAGTAGTGTATTGATCCCTCGTTGTTTTCTAAGATTTCCACCAATCGGTTTGGAAGCGATTTAAAAAGTTTTTGAATGTATTCTTGTTGAATATTGCCCCACTTTTTTATTATGTAAGTTTTAAGTTCTTTTATGGAGTTGAACTGTTTTCCTTGTGCATAAACTGCTCGAGAATGTTCTCCCAAACAATTCTCAATAATGTTGAGATCTGGTAATCGAGCTGGGCAGGGTGAAACTGAAATATTTTTGACTTCAAAATTTTTTAAAACTATTCCTACTGTGTGAACAGGTATATTGTCTTGATGAAAAATGAACCTTCCTCTTATTAGTTTTCCTCTTTCAACGATCGGTTCTTGAATAACTTCTCTATATTTTTTGCGTTCATTTTTGGCAAATAAAATATTAATTCAGTCTTTCCGTAGTACTCTAGTCTAGCGCAAACCATGATACCTTCTCTTCTCAGATTACATCTGTTTAAATTTTTTTTTTTCTTGCGTAAATCGTGAAAATAATATCGTTATCCATCAAGACTATCCAAATTAAAACGTTTTTCATCACTGAAAATAACTTTTTTCCATTTCTTTTTCCATGAGACATGTTCAATTGCGAATCGTTTCCTGTTGGCTTTGTGGGCTTTTGAAAGAGGAGGTTTAGTCTTCAGTTTTAATCCCTTTAAGTTTCTGGATTTTTGCAAAATGCGTTGAACATTTCTGATGTTTGTTTGTACTCCGGCTTGTTCACAAATTCCCTTGTGGTAGCTACAGAGTTGTATGCTTGGCGTAGAATTACTCTCCATTCCCGGACAGTTGTTGTCATGGGCCTGTGCTCTTCTTTCGGCCATAATCATCACCCAGCGTAACAAAATTCCTTATAACGTGCCTACTTCGATTGAAAATTCGAGCAACTTTTGAAATTGTCCAATTTTTTTCGTGCAAAGTTTCTATAACTTTCTTTTACTCTCCGGCAACACTTTTCCTATTGGCATTGTTTAATTGAATTTAATTGCATTAAATAATAACAGAAAGGATTTAATGTTTCAAAACTAAATTATTACTACATTTTGAACAAGGTTAAGATTTAAAATCGAGCATTATCTATTTTTTGTCGCTTTGGAATTTTCGTATTTTAACCAGAAATACATTTGTGTTGTTAAAAAGTTGATTTTTGTTTATTATTTGCAATGTTGTAAAACTTAAAATAATTTTTGTCTCGAGTATTAGAATTAAAAATTATGGTAAAAAATGGGGTGGCCTATAATTTTGTCAGGGACTGTAGATTTTGAAGTACACTAACGTGTTAATGGTGTTTTTAACGACCTTCAGTTAATTATAATATTTAGATAGTCCTAGTTAGATATATTATTAGTCAATGAATATATAGTTAAAAACTTGTTTTGGTTTGATATTAATATACGATATAATGAAAATATCGGGCTGTGAAAGCTAAAACAGATTTGTACGCGCGATCAATTATTATTGGGAGTTTAAATAAAGTGCTGAATTACATGATCGAATGTTTTATTTATTCCACCTCCTCCCTATTGGCAGACGTGCGGAGTGACACTATTTTCTCCTCTTTCACATTGTTGTTTCGATTGTAATACTTTTTAGGTTTTCCCAGGAAAGGGACGAAAGCGATTACATTCCCATGAAAAACCTTTCCTGTTTCAATTAATCGTTTTTGTAACCCTGTTTTCTTGTGTTGTGCCTTTACCAAATGTTAAGTTACTTTGACTTATACTCTTAGTATTTCCTTGTTGACTTAAGCATTGTTTGCCCAAAGACTTTAAATTTAGTTGTTTTGAAATACTTTTAGTTGTAGTTTTTAGATTAGATTTTTTTGTAGGGGTCCCAATAACACTAACAATGTTCTGTGAGAACATGGACCATTAACAAGCAGCTTAAACATTTTCATCGACTACTTAAATTTGATCCTTGTCAGAGTAACTTGAAGGATTGTTCATTTCTAAATCATTTTATGGTAGCACATGGACTGCATTATTATCATATAGTCCATGTTTTGATCCTACTGAAAGGTGAGACGTCATTGTGATATTAAACGTTGTGATATTTCAACTAGGATCTGCACAGTGGCGAATGGGTGACTTATTTTGATTTCTCCGAATATTTATCAGTGTTAAGAGTTAGAATAGGCGCACATTTGTCCACATTTTGTCGTTTTATTAACTTGTAGTTTTGTTCAATCTCTTATGTGTTTTTACTTATGTACCATGTGAACTTCCTTAAATGTCGGTGTAATCTTAGATTAAGTTACATTATAAATGAATGTTATTTAGTGCCTAACTAGTGGATACTTACATTTGTATGACAAAGGAATATAAAAGACGGTGGATAAATTTATATCAAACACTTTTTATCTCTCTCATCAGTAATTGCTTACAAAAGTAAACTTTAAAACATCAACAATGAAACGAATGTTCAAAAATATCTTAACGAATAAATCCATTTAGCTAACCTTTTCCCCATCACCCGAATCTAAGCATTTCTCATTAATAACAGTCACATCTGGATGTTTTTCAGTGATCTTAATATTGTCAACACTCGAACTGTTGTAATCTTCAGTGAAAATCGATTTGTCTGCACTTGAAGAAGAGTTTTCCACCTCGTCAGTTGTTGCTCTGAGATTCTCATTATTAGCGGAATTCTCAGGTAGAATGTTCTTGTCAGGGTGTATTTCTATCATGTGGCGGGAGGTCAGGTGTCGCTCTAGATCGCGACGACGTACAAGAATTTTGCCACATAAGTCACACCTAGAAAAATCCTTTTTGTAAAATATTGTTTTTTTTTAAACATATCCTGACACACTTATAAGGGGTGTTTCCTTCAGCATGTAATCGAACATGCTTATTCAGGTTGCTGGGGTCCCCAAAAGGTCTATCGCAGAATTTGCACCTCAAAGGCTTGTACCCTGTATGCGTCCTAATATGTATTTTTAGCCCATATTTCCTGGAATAGCACTTTCCGCAGTACAGGCAAATGTGCCCTTGTTTTGCTTTACCTAAACTGCTGACCTAAAGTAAAAGAGTTTAAAAGGGGTTTATGACGAATTTCTAACGAGGAATGTTCTTACCAAACTTTCAATTTGAGCGTCGTCCCCGTAAATACTCTGAGTATTATTGAAATCTTGAGTTTGCATCAAATTTCTATGCAACTGCACCACATCGGTCTCAAACGACATAGGCCATAGAGGCGGAAGATCGTGAGTGTTCAATCCTTGAGGGTTCAAGGCAATCGCCCTATTAGTCGCATTAATTTCAATCGCATGTTTCCTAAAAAAAGAAAAAAATGTAAATATATCGAGGATTATGAAAATAATAATTTACTTGAAAGGTTTGAAAGCTGAATAATGCCCCTTTTGTAACGCTTTATGGGCAGTAGTCACGTTGCTTTTTAATTGCTGAGCTGAAATTGTCAAATCCAAGGCATCTCGTTGCTTGCTGGTTTGGGTATCCGGCGTAAGTTTGAACTCGAAATCTTTCACTTTAGGAGAGGCAATTGGGGCCGACTGGGGGTCTCCTATGAGGGTAGCTAACCGTTCCCATAGAGAGGAAATAGGCAGTTTTCCACAGGCTAATGTGATATGGAGCTTTAGAGGGTTAGGGGATTCATAGAGAGCAGAGCAACGGAGACATTTGTACTTGTTTTCTCCTGAAAATGAAGCAATTTTGATTTAGCGAATAAGTCAACGATTTTTCAGGAAAATTAAAATATATACATATAAATGAGAAAAGATGTGCAAACTCTAACAGCTAAATCTTCTGATAATCTACTAGTCTTTTATCGAGACTTCTAAATAAAATTGAAAATCGATTTCTTAAGGCACAGAAATACTTATTCTTAATATATCGTATGTTCTAAACAGTTTACCCATCTACGCTCGTATGAAACCATTTAGAGATAACATAGTTTGTTAAATATAACACATAATAAAAAAGTACCAGTGCGGGAAAATATTGATTTCTACATTGAAATGCTTGTAAGAAAGTGCCTATTAATAAAAAATAAAAAACTTGAAACAAAAAGGTTCGCAGCCGGTAGGATTCGAACCTACGCTCCCAGAGGGAATCTGATTTCGAGTCAGACGCCTTAACCACTCGGCCACGACTGCTGTAAGAAACTAGTTGACCAAGTCAATATATAACCGGCGTCACGATTGATGCAAAACTAATATACAGGGGATTATCAAAAATTTTCACCTACCTCGGATATTGGAGGGTTTGAGGAAGACCACTTGTAACATGGCTAAAATATCTTCAGAAAACCATAATTGCAATTCCTGGCCCATTTCGATCGGCCTTACTACTTGAAGGATCAACTTTGGCTGAACACCACCGCGAACGTTTTTATAACTTCTATAAAAGAAAATTCGATTTTTAAAATGTTTCTGATATTTTTGATTATTTTATTAATATTTTTTAGTTTACCTACCGGCAAGACGGTTGGAGCTTTAGCTGTACATTGTAAGTGTGGCAATCATTTGAGAGCCTTATACCTCGTACCCAATGATAATCATGGGGCCAAATGCTCTTGTACTTGTTGTCCAAATCCAGGGTACCGAATAAAGTTACTCCTACAGATATCTATGCATACAAGAAAAAACTACAATGAAGTTCAATGGATACACCTCTTAATTTCTTACCTGCTGAATATCGACATCACCTAGTAAAGTCCAGGGTTCAATCGGCAGCGACATAGCACCCTGTGGAATTGAAGTACCTGCGATCGCTTTTCCAGGAATTAGCAATTCTGCGTAATCACAAAATTTACTATCAGAATCTCCTTTAATTTTGGTCCCGTCTTGCTTCTCATGTTCTTCGTCCACAGCAAGTGGAACCAGAGGGAGCATCCAGTCACTAACCAACCCTAACGTATCCGAAGGATGAACCATGTCAAAATCAGCGGGTCCCGGCACATGGTGCACTTCCATTTTCACCACCATGCACAGAAATGTACCACCAAATAAAATTCCTGGTGATAGGAGATCGCGACGTTATCACTATACTTTTTTGACAAGTACCCAACTTGTTTGACAAGCTGTTTCCTGGGTGATGGCCAGTAATTGTTTGGTGGTTTCGAAGGTGCATCTCGCCTTCTGGGGGGTGGTGGTAGCAGGAGTTTTATTTTCCATCCCCTCTCTTCCTGTAAGGGCAGATCAGAGGCAGGACGGACACGGTGCCTGTTGACACCCCGTATATCACACGTGGTCCTGCGGTATTAAAATTGCGCGGCTTGGATTGATGGACTGTGTCTGATTGCAGGACAGGAGCGGACTAGCCTGGATGGGGTGGCTGGGATATCTCTTAGAGTTTTCCAAAATGTACCTACATTCAAGGCGCATAAAAAGTCAATTCCAGAAGAAATAATTAAAGTTTTTGCTGTATGCATTAACTTATTTCTTTTGCAGAAAATTAATCCATTATATAGGGTGTACCAAATTAAGTGCGCCCATTGTTAACTTTGTTACTAGCAGAGACAGAACCCTAGTTTAAGTTGCAAAGAGTTATATTTTCTTGGGCTGGTTCCAATTGTGGTACTAGAAAAACAATAGAACATCGCCATGTAAAGATAATTTAAAAAACACTTTTTTTTATGGAACACTGTATTTGTAAGCAAAATTAAAACTAGTTTAATTTTGTACCAAAAACTTCAGTAACTTATTTTCTAAAATGAATATTTTTTAAGATATTGAGCTATTTTTATTTTTAACTGTACAAGCGGCAATCAAATTGATTAAAAAATAATAACAATAAAAATATTTAAAGCAGGTGTTCAAAAATGCCCTTTTCTTGTTGTATGCATTTTAGGGCATTTTTTACTGGATTTTCCTGAAATGACTGTATAACACTCGGTCAAAAATAAGGGGCTCTAAACAAATTTACCTATATCCAATGTTGCTTTATTTGCCACTACCGGACGCCAAAATTCTCAAATGAATATCGTTTTTTCGAAGTAATTGTTGAGTGCTTTTATCAACTTTCACCAATTTTGTAACTAAGAATTACCACATAAATTGTCCTGTTTTAGCTTAAGTGAGATGTTTTTTTAATGCGTGAAAATATTAAAAATGGTGCGTGGTTGGTAAATAAGTTTGTATTTTTGTTACTCCCTGTACAAATGACTTTAATTTTTGTTTCCGTCATTAGCTGACTTTATTTTCAAACTTTTTTGTCTTTTGTAAAATTTTTGCTAGACATACAGTTTCTTTACAAAAAAATTATTTATGATACCTTGCAATTCATCATTGTTGTGAAGCCAATGTTAAAAAAACCAACGCGGTGCCCAAAGTAGAGATACATTTTTTAAAACGAATTATTTATGTATTCAGGAAAACGGTCAACATTTTGAACATTTTTTGTTATGAGAATCAAACTAGCTTAGTAATTTAGAATTAAAACTTTTTATGTTTTCGTTCTAACAAAATAACGATGAATTGTCAGTAAATAATTGTTTTGAAGAGAATTGTATGTTGGGCGGAAATTTTACAAGAGACAAAAAAGTTTCAAAATAAAGTCAGGTAGTGGCAGAGAAAAAAATCATAGAGATTTGTACACGTGGTAAAAAAATACAAATTGTTATTTACGAACCACGTGCCACTTTTAACATTTCCACGCATTAAAAAAAGATCTTACTTACGTTAAAATACGCCAATTTATGTTGTAATTATTAGTCCAAAAATTAATGAAAATTGATAAAAGCGCTTAACAATTATTTCGAAAAAACGATATTAACTTGAGAACTTTGGCAACTTGTAGCAACAAAACGAAGCAAATTTGAATATAGGTAAGTTCACCTAAAACGTCTTATTTTTAGCTAAGGAATTTTTGAGTCATGCGTTGACAAGTAATTTCAAGAACACCCTATACATATATTAATCGTTAATTGTTTTTAGGTTTCTTGATGCGTCGAGTACGCTAAGTGAAGATTTAATTCTTGGTTAAATGATAAAAACTCTCTTAAGTCCACCTCTGCTAAATTTATGCAGCAAGTGCATTTTTGCAAGATCAGGTTGCAAACCAAACTTGCCGCTCAATTCGGTCCGCCTTCACCCTTAATGCAGATCTAATACGGGGCGAACACTTGTTTGAGGGCGCAGCCCTGCGGCCAAGGGTGGAACAATCAGCTTAGGGACTATCGCTTTGATTGTTTCATTAACTTTTGTCTGATTTTTCAATCAACTCTTTTGCGTATATTTTGTTCCTTTTAGAAATGCAATACAGCAAATAAGTAGAACCCTTTACATGGACCCCTCTATAATCAACTAGGTAGGTGCTCACGCAGTTTATTAAACATACTGCCCCTCCTCGCCATACGCGAGACCGGACAACAACAAGGAATAATCGAAAAATGAAGTCCTGTATCATCGTAATCACCAACAAAAACATTTTAATAAAGACACAATGGGTCAATCAAAATGGAAAATCTCGATTTCGAGAGGTTAGCTAAGCATGAAGATGTCCTTTTCGATAGGCCTCCGCACAATCCCGAATCTACACCTGTGGGTTTCCGGGTGCCCTATAAGGGAGGAATTTTGCGATGGGGTGATTAAATAGTTTAAAGCCGATATTGAAAATAAGACAGTGGTGGAGTTTCAGATTGGGTTCATGGAATTTGAAGAAATTAAAAAACTTTTAAAAGGTACGTAAGTAAAGAAACGCTCTAGATACGAACTTCAATAAAAGCACATTTTCTTAGTGTTTAGGAACCTTTTAATAGATTTTAAATTTGAAACGTAGGTGTGATATAGATCTAACAGCCTTGACATGATCTTATTCTACGTGAATCGTTCTACCGTGTGGCTCTAAATTGTCGTTCTCCCTATTGACTTTTTAATAAATTATTAATTTAAAAAAATCAAAAGCTATATTAAATAGAATAAAAAATATTATTTTTTGGCATTCGTTTATTTTTGTAAATGTTGTTTACGTCACTGGTAAGGCAAAATGGCCGATTTTAAAAAACTAAAATATGGGTCAAGTGACACCTTAAATTAAAGACCTTTCAAAATTACTTTTAATGATGTATTGCGATTCGAAAACTATCAATTAGTTTTTGAGAAAAACAGCAATAAATTTGGTAAAAAAATGCAATACAAACTCAGTTAAATAGTACGTACACAATGAAAAAACTTGTTTGTTGATAGAAAATTGGTTGGTTTTCAATTTCCTGCTCACAAATACCATTGAATATAACTTTGAAAGACCTTTAATTTGAGGTGCCACTTCAATTTTCAATTTTTTTAAAAACCGCCATTTTGCGCTATCGATGACGCAAGCAATATTTAAACAAATAAACGAATGTCAAAAGGTAGTATTTTTTGTCGTATTTAATGCTGCTTAATTTTTTTTTTTTAATTATAATTTGTCAAAAAGTTAAGGTGGGAATCTAGAGCCGCACGCTATATGACATTATTAGGTTTGATGGCCAGCCACTGCTTTTCTGTGGAAATAAACGCGGCTCTAAGCATCTGTCACCCGTGAGCAGTGCCATTAGGTCCGGTACACACAGATCAATTGGCTTCTGAAGGACTTTATGGGAACTGGCACGTGCCAGGGAACCGCGTCACGTGCGCTCAATGGCCGGAGGCTGTGCAAGGTGTCTGGCACGTGTCTGTTTCCAAGGACAAGTGGCCATTAATAAATGGTTACATTTAAAGCTATTCGAATCAAGAATGTCTTTGTTTATAATTTTTTCATATTAATCATTTTTTAAGGACAAATAAATTAGGCACGGCCTAAACAAAGTAACTTGCTGCTTTTTAATTCTCAAAGCAAACAGAATTAATTTATTGGAACAGGGAGTTTGAACTTTTGCAAGGGTGGGACAGAAACCCTCTTTTGAGTGTAAACAGCTTGCAATATGCCCCTCTGTCACCTTACGGAAATCCCTTTTAAGAATTAAGGATTAAGTCGATTATTGCACCCAACGGTTTAGTAATTTGATAATGCGTTCGGTATAACTTTATTAAGTCATTTTCGTTGCCACATACATTAAAAATAACATGAATAACTTTGCGATAATGACATGAAAACGTGGACAATTATGATCATCTCAATAACGCCAGTTTAGGATATTTTCAGTATTATCATTGAACAAGGTTCAAATATAAGTTATACAATGGGGCTCCAAATCTACCCTTCCCTGTGGCGTGAAGTGTGGCTAAATGAACATTTAATATGGGGGGGTGAATTTATCAAGCTTACAAAAGCATAAATTCGGTATTGTGCCCAGGAAATCCACCCCCTGAAACACTTGTTCATTGCTTTATAATAATTTCTTTACCAGAGGAAAGCTGTTGTAGAACTGCTGGCGACCGAATTAGACAAAAAATATCATACAAATTTTAAAAAGACCTAAATCACGAAAAACATAACATGTTCTCTTCAAGTAACTTTAACAATCGTAGGATGTATTGCTCCCTGTAGTCTAAGAACCCATGCACCTGTCCAAGGTTCTTCAGCTTCAGTTCCTCAATATCTCTTTGGCACATTTGCAGTTTGAACTCGAGGAGCTTTTTCGTACTCTTGCGGATTATACCGTCGAATTCTGTTGGATACTTATTGCTAAAAATATACGACGCATAATTCGATATTCCAGGATGATAACAAACAAACAGAATTGCTTTCAACACAAAAGACAGCCCGTTCTCGTTCACATATACCTCGTCTTCGTCGAATTCGTAGTTCTTAATGTACTTATATTGCCTTTCTTCCAAGGAAATTTTCAGAATATCTATAACTTCTTTCAAACTAACGCGCACAAAATCAAAAACGTTCCCTGGAATAAAGAACCCATACTCCATAAAGAGCTTCTCATTGCTGTGTGCACCGTAGGAGATGAAAAATTGCTGGTACTTCTTGAACCCTGTCATGGTGGTTAGTTGATAGAAATATTGGCCCTGGATGCTCACGATATTGGCCTTAGTCTTGGCCGTGTAGTGATGATTGAATAAATCCATGTAAGGGCAAAGGGCCAAGGAGGGATCGTCCGATAACAACGATTGATGAGAGTTGTCTTTGGACATTAAGAACGCAGGGTCTACGTATATAGCTCTAGTATTTACTAACACATAGGCCCATCTGAAACTTTGTGCGTCTAAAAGGTAATCAATGGATTTCCCACAACACCTGCATGAAGTTCCCGGTTTGAAGGATACCTTCAGCATGCCCAAGCATTCATCAAAGCTACTTCGTAGTCTCAATGCTTTCACCCTTAATTCTTCAGGATAAAATTCAATAACCTCTGGCCTGCAAATCCATGGTAAAGTCGGTTCGGGGCAAGGTAGGCTATCAATATAGTTTTTCCACTCAGATTGAGCTCCTTTATGCTTCTCCATAACCAAGAATAAGGTCAGAAAAGTATGAATATTCAAAGACTTTTCTTCTATATTCAGGTATTCTACCAGTTCGGATTTTCGAATGGTGTCAAAAGTAATTAGTAGATTGAGCGGTACACGCACAAGTACGTCCAAAGGTCGTATGGATTGGGGAGAAGTGATTCCACGGCCAGTTTCCAAGAAATTACGTAGCTGATAGTTGAGGGGGTTTAAGAAACCATTGCGTTTAAGCCATTTTTGGAGGTTTATTGATACGGGATTATGGCCGATGTTTGGGTTTTGTTGTTGAGGAGGGTTTAGGCGGTTCCTGGTTCTTTTTCGTTTGGTTCTGCCCATGACTAGAAACAAAGGAAGTATCAATACCGCTGAAAACAAAATAAGTACGTTTCTATGTTAAATTTAAAAGTCACTCCACTTACTCTAAATGGATTTGCACTTTGGTCTGAGATTAAAAAACCCTATGTCAAAAATTAAAACCTTCAAAAATGACAGATACCGATTATGTGTCATCACCCACAATCATAATGTAAATCAATATTATGCATTAATGAAAAATCATACATTAAAAGTAATATAAATAATTTTGTATGCATTAAAAGAGCTTCAGTCATTTAACAGAAAAAATGATAACATCTGCAAATTTTGTATTGAGGACCTGTTACATTTGTGAAAACTGGAAAACAGAAAAGACGGTTCTGCTCAGCTTATTCAATCGATAGCAGTTTATGAAACAATGAAAGAAAGCGATGGCAGGGTATCTAAGGCTTTTTGCAAGTGAGTATACATCCATTACAAATCAATTTAGAATGGAACATAACAAAATGTTCAGAGATATTCTAAAAAGAGCATTTCCTAGCTTTTTGCATTGATGAGAAAATAAATAACTAAAAGAACGATAAAGAGAACGTCATAGTAAAAACAAAGTAACCGACAAGGACAAAACGCCTGACATTTTACCTTTTAAAGTGAAAACATAACCTTCAATTTGTGTTTACCTGCAAAAGTCACGTTATTTGCATGAAATTGCACAAAACTAGTCAAAACAGTTCACTATTCCTTAAGTTTAATTAATAGTGAGTTTAGTTAAGTAGTTTGCAGCCACATAGCAGTGATTTTTGAGAAATTGAAACATTTTTTCCCCTGAAAACACCCATAAAATTCGCCAGCACAACTAGCTCTTTTTACCAACTAGAACTAACCTTAAATTTCCACGCGAAAATCAGGTGGTAAGCCCAAGAAAATTTAACTTTTGAGGCTCTACGTCAACATGGGTAGTGCTGATATTGATATGAGCAATTCCAATGGGTTGGAGTACTGCAAAGAGTACCCTCGATTAAAGATTCTTCCTGCTAATGATCAAATCAAGGAGCTGCAAACAATCTTACGAGATAGGTATTAATCCCTTAAACCACACAGTTCAGGCGAAAAACTAAATCAGTTTGCTTTAGGAACACTAGTCGTAGTGATTTTAAGTTTTATGCTGATCGACTGATTCGCCTAGTCATTGAAGAGAGCCTTAATCAATTGCCATTCACTGAATGCAATGTTATAACTCCTACAAATTCCACTTATAATGGTTTGTAATTCATTTGATTTAGGTAGTGCAGTACATTCAGTGTAATCCAATCTAATAATTGCATGATTCAGATTAGAAAATAGATCCAATTACTGAAAAAAGGCTTAAAATATCAATTTGGTTATACTGACATTCAGAATATATGTGTGGATAGCACTAACTCGAACATGCTAAGTACATATACAGGTGCCCCAAATTTTTCTGGTCAGTTAATACTTCTGTTCTTGGTTAATGAAGATAAATGGTAATGATAATTATTGTACTAAAATCTAAAAAGAATCTAAAAATTTTATCAGTACAGTATCTTTTCTTTTTTTTCAAATATTATTCCCTTCATATGTATAGGTATATTTAATATTAATGATGCACTGATGTGTATAGACCATGGAAAATTTAAATTTCAAAAAATATACAGGGTATAACATTTGAAATTTCTGTCTAATTACAGAGGTATTAGCTGGCCATGTATATAGAACAGGTATATGTTTTGCTATAACTACAGGATCTCAACATGTAAATCTAACAAATTTTGATAAACTGAGTGATTTTGCTTTGTTTAATGTTCGCATCATTTTCCTTGAGTGCCTGTATTTTCGGAAATTTCCCTCTGTTCGGATTAATGTGTTGCTGTTCAGATTAAAGCATGTTTGGTTAAAATAGGTGTTACCTCTAAGAAATTCTTTAAGGACGATTTATATTATCGGTTGGACCAAGATCAGGTCGCTGTAAGGTCAAATTGCAACATTACATTCAAATTGGTTGACCATGATTTGATCGTGCATATAGAATAAAATTAATATCGCAATATTTGACCTAACTGTGGTCAGATCATGACCTGACCGATAATATGAAATTATCCTTTATTTATATTGACATTGTGTACTTTGGTGTTTAGAGATATGGTTAGTCTTAGTTTCATTGCACATATCATCAAATATTAATCAAATGCAAAATCGAGTCACCATTATTCCAACCATTTATCCATAACAATCCAAAACAGCCACTAAATTTGTTGTTTGAAGGACTTAAATATAAGTCTGGAAACTGTGGGGTCTCGATAGTGAGATCTGGAGAGTCCATGGAGCAAGGTCTCAGGGATTGCTGTAGAAGCATCAGAATAGGAAAAATTCTAGTCGAATCTGATGCAGACACACATGAGGCTAAAGTGGTTTATGCTAGGTTTCCTGAAGACATTGCCCGTAGACATGTATACATCATTTATTGATGATTGGGGCCAACATTAATGTTTGTTTGTAGGTGTTGCTTATGTATCCTATTATGTCTACAGGCAATACTGTAAGCAAAGCCGTAAATGTCCTCAAAGAGCATGGAGTTAAAGAGGAGTGTATTATATTGAGCAATTTATTTTGCACTCCACAAGCAGTCCAAACTATCCTGCAGTCTTATCCTCGGGTACGTGGCTGTTTTATGATATAAAAAAGGTCCAGAGTCATTAAAACATGTTGTAGATGAAAATTTTGACTTCTGAGGTCCATCCAGTGGCTCCAAATCATTTTGGACAAAAGTATTTCGGCACTGATTAAATATTTACCTTTCAAAGAGACTGGTTTTAGGTTGTTAGGTAATTTATATGTGCATAATTTGAATATGTGAGTTCTGAGAGATTTTACACATTGTCCCTGCCATTGAATTGTTCAATTCCTCAGTATTTGGGTCTATCATGTCGTGTTGACCTAAATTTCCCCACAAAATAGTTATTTATTGTTTTTTTTGCCAAAAAAAGTTGTGAGAGCGTGAGAGCCACATAATTGCGATTTTCTATAATTTTTCAATGGGAAAATACTGATATTCCGCAAATGATAGATTTTTTCACTTTTGTATTTTGAAACTCACTCTATTATTATTATACAGCAAATTGAATAGAGTATTCTGTACGGTACCATTAAATTATAAGGGGAATTTTACATCCCCTGTATGTAATAATTTTCTATGTAACAGTTATTGTTACTCTAACTAAATAGAAGTTTACTGTTAACAAACAGAGTCTTATAAATAAATACTCTAAAAAAGTTTTCCCTGCCTTAATAGAAAGGAAACAATCAGAATTTTCTTAGCCAATCCAACAATCCATGCACCAATGTCTCCTTAACGGTATTAAAAGAATCCTGTTTTAATAAACAATAGTATGTATGTATATTTCTGCCCAACAAATTTTACAATAAAGTAAACAATATACAATATAATTAATTATTTTTTAGTAGGTAGGTATATCGTTTGTGGTGCAAAACTTTAGTTGCCTTTAAAATGTTATGTCGCATATTAGGTACTCTTGCTGATGCTGATAGATGCTGATAGTCTGCTGCCCTGAAATCGAGTAGAAATTACCAAAATGCGGCATCAAAAACACCTGCGCGACCGCGACTAATCACCCCCTCGAATTTGTCCCAATCACCGGCCCTATGTAGGGGTGGTTACCACCCCATATTGCCCACTTTATTAATATCATCCGGTGTTGCAGAAATAGAGATGCTGATATCATTTAAATTGAATTTTGAAGGGTGTTTTTGATTCATTGTTATGTAGATTTAGAAATTAGGGTCTCTATTTTTAGTTTAATTTACCACTTTCAAACCGCTATTGAACCTCAGGCATATCGCCCTTTAAAGCGTCATGTTTGCTGTGTGCTCTGATCTCTTCCTGCAATTTTAAGTGGTCCTGCAATATCATATCTTCGACTGAAGGGCCTTCTTCTTCGGTTTCATCGGTTGACGACTCTTTGTGCAAGGCTTTATAGATTTCAGCCCTATTTTCTAAAATTTCTCGCACGATATCGGATAGCACGTCCCTGCTGCACATCATGTCCTGAACCTCTAGAGTGACTTCCTTGATCAGCCATGGCATAAACGATTCACCAATATCTGGAAAAGGTGCTTTTAAAATATTTTTTAGAATGAGCAAAACGAAAGTTTGCCTTCTTTGGTGTAGTCCATCATGAAGCCTTCAGACTCTAAACCTTCAATGACTGAGGGAAGCAGGTCTGTTATGTAGCCTTGCATTAACACGGATGCGGCGATTCTTTCATCCATTTCTTTTTGAGCTTTGCCACTTTCTTCGTGGTCGGCAAGCCTATTCTCTTTTTCTTTGACCAGTCTTTTTTCTCGTTCATCTAACCTACAAGTAAAATAAAACAATTTCATAGGGATCTCGTGAATATAACTCCCTGACTTTAGAGTCTCAGCAGTTTGCGCGGACCTCAATTCTAAGAACCGCCTCTGTTGTTCCCGCAGTGCAGCCAATTCCTCTTCCTCCAGTACCTCTATCAAGGCCTGTTCAATTGTTTTGCCCACTAGCACTTCCAAGATCGGCTGAACTTCCATGTCGAAGTCGAAGAGCTGCAACAAAGCGTTTTAACTGGAAATTTTTTCTCATTGCAAATATTACATCTCCAGGATAAATTTGAGTCTCCACGTCGGCCCCAGTTTTAGCAGCAACGTAAAAAGGGGATACAGGTCTTTCGACGAATAAATCGGTTTGAGTGCACATTTCAGACACAGGGGGGTTCACGTACAGTTCTTCCAGGTAGGTTTCTGTTTGGATGTTTTCATGTCTACGTCCTTAATGAGGAGAGAGAAATTTAGGGTCTAGAGTGGTGAAGTATAGGTAAGTTACCAGGCACAGGTGGTGGGGAACCGAGTCGCAAATGAGATGATTTGAAATGCTGATTTTTCGCTTTCCTTCTGGCCAGGGCTCTGCGTCGCGCTTCAGCCGCTCTTGCAGCCCCGGATTCCCCGTCGCCCTATGTGATAAATTTTCGTTAGAAGCTCTGATTGAGGTCAAAATGTCTTAATATTTCGGAAACGATCCATCTGACAGAAGAACCTTTAGATATATCTTTTCTAAGTCGATGTTTTAGAATTTATTGAAATTATTCGGGCTGCTTAATAAAGTGGGCACAAATCAAAGGTGCAAATTTTTAAGTGAAAATGTGTCACTGAATCAAGTTTGTTGCTGAATGAAGTTTCTTGCGCAAGTTGCTGTACAAGGAAAAAGTACCAAGACTAATTTTGAGAAAAATAATAGAAGTTTTTGAAAACATTTTGTAAAATGTTATTTATATTATATTTTGACAAATGTAGAATTTTAGTTTATTAAAATAAAAACTTCTGAAATATTTAATTTTTTTAATTTGATTTTATTACATTTTATTGCTCAAATATCAAAATAATTTTCTCTCGAAGATGGAAATTTATGACTAAACTGCGTTCGAAATTAAACGCAACGGCATAATTTTTTTGTTGATTTTTGGACAGTTGTATGTTCGGCCGATCCGATTTATATGTATACATATACAGGGTCTAACATATCATTACAGAGATATTTCAGGGAGCGATAGTACTCTAAACATAATAAAAAAAAGCTAATAGACCCATGGACAAAAACCCATCATCTTCGACATACAGGGTGGTAAAGTTTCACATTTTTAACAGACATCTTCAATAGTTTTTAGAATTTTGTTTTCGTTTAGATATATTTTTATTTTAAGAAATTTGATTAAACGTTACGAATTGCTTTAGATAGTTGATAATTAAGCTGGATGACTTTTTTCTTTACTTTACATTCTTAATTTGCATCCATAGATATTTTTGAAAATTTTACGAAGAAAATTTAAGATATACGAAAATAATGCAAAAGACCAAAAATCTAAAGAATTGAAGAAGAAACTTAAATTTGTTACCAGGATTCACACAGGGTGGTTCAAAAAAGATACAAAGCATAAAATAGTACATGACCCAAAAAAAAACAATACTCTGTATATGGCTACTGATGATTTTAACATTTTGTTGTAAATAGTGTTAAAGAAAATAAGTGTACGAAATTAAAAAAAAATAACTCAAGGCATACGTGAGAAAAACATAAAATATGAAATTTTGTCGCCCTGTATATCGAAAATGTTGCGTTTTTGACTATGGGTCTATTAGTATTTTTTATTTATTTACAGAGAATTATCGCCCCCTGAAATAACTCTATTATGATAACTTACACCTTGTATACAGGGATATGAGCGCTACAAAAATGTTGAAATTTAACTCTGTATATCTTTAATAGAAGCAAGTTATTTAAATTTGCTTTCATGATACTCTGTAGCTCTGGATAGTATCTTGAGATAGTTTTGATTAAGGCACTATAAAAAAAGTTACAGGGGTTTTTCGAAAAGTGGTTTATTTTGATATAAAATTTGACCGTGTGAAAAATTTCATGAGGAATGGAAACATGAATTAAATGTTTCGAAGCATTACCTAGCTCTGTTATTACCATGAAATGAACAACTTGTTCAACCCGTGTAGGACTCAAAAATTTAATTGTTAAAAAAAGGCTGCTACTCACCTATAAATTATACAAGAACGATGTGCCATTGATTTCAATCGAATGATGCAGGCCAAAGTTACAGCTATTCAAAAGTAACAAAAAAGTACCAGTGTGTTTAATTTGACGCCCAGTATATTTACATGCGATGTTAGCGACGTATAGTTATAGCCCTAACGCAAAATTATGAAAATTACAGTGAGTTATCACTGTAAATCTACGTCGATTTTACCGAATCTTGCCATTAGTTGCTTTTCCTTATACTTCCACTATAAATATTAATGAAGAAGCTCAGGAAAAATGTATAGCTTTTATAAAGTGTTTCTTCATCAGCTGAGTCGTTTACGATATATTGAGATCGGTAGAGGTCTTTCTGAATACCGTGTATTAATATAGAATGTTCTGTAGGAGTAGTAATAATTGTGTCATAGATTATCAATCAGTTAGGCCATAGTATCCTTTAGTTTTTATTCTAATTTGCTGTTGAGGAAAGGTACTTTTTATCGATCCGTTTAATGGCCTCCTGTGGGTTTTATTAATGCACTTCTAAGCTGGTTTTACTTCGTCGAAAATAGAAGTGCAGTCAGAAAATCGGCACATTGTTTTAAAAAGCATTAATAGAGGTAAAAGTACTTACATCGTCTGTTGAGAGTAGTTTGGCATAAGCAAAATGGGGATTCCATTTGGGCTGCGGTAATAAATTAAGACTACAATAAATTCATTGCAGAATTACGTGGTATTATTGGTGCAATTTAAAAATGGGCCGATTTTGTTTCTGGTTTTTAAGCCGTTCGGAATTGTGTCTTACCATATGCTGCGGTGCGAAATTGCTGCCCCGAAACACTCTCTTGTCGAACATAATGTTGCCGTAATTGGCTTCTCTGTAAAAAGTACGTTTTATTATAAAAATTGCATAGTTCTAGGAACAAAATTGTCGATTTTGGCTCTAGCATGAACTTACGGACTTATCTCACCCTCAGTTCCCTTCAACCCCGCTACCCCTCCTGCAATTCTAGCGGCTGCAAGAGCGGCAGCGCACTTCTGCACGTGCACCATCTTAGCTGGAGACCTGTTTAGTACCCTCGGTTGACTGGCATACGTGAACAGTTTCCTTCCCTCCTCTTTTTTAACATCCTCTTTCTGTATTTTATAGATCTCCTTAATTTCAATGGGCGGTTCCAGAAAGGTGCCCTTTGGTACGGTAGTCACAAACGGCTTCCTCGGCGGTTTATCCAGTTTTTTGCCTTTCTCTTCCCGTTGCAACCTCCTGAGTTTGGCATCCAAGGTTTTCGTGAATTTGGCGTGATCCACTTGGCCTTGCAAGTCTTCTATCTTGGCCCCTGCAGTACTGTTGTTATGGTTCAATTGGCCGTGCGAATGGCTGAGCTTCCTTCTCAGTCCTTTATTGTTGTTAGGGGCATCCAAGTTGCCTTGCGACTTGGCCAGAGCCTTTAGCTTGTTTTCTTCTAAATTGGTTAAAACGCGACGGGTGGGGTGGACAATCAGGTTGGGCTTCACTTTGGGGTCGTTGCCGAAAGGCTTGAATATGGTTTCTCCAATCACAGCCATGGAGGGAAGGTTGTCTTGGTTGAGCACTTTAAAAGCCACATCCTCGGTCTCGTCAGAGGACATGGGGAGCAGTTTCGGTATGATTACCTCCATCATCAGACGTTAGAGCTCATTGTTACGTATCAGAAATGGAAATGTTCTTGTTTAGGTTGGTTAGTTTAGTTGGTTCTTTATGCAGGGGGAGCATAAAATGCGTAGAATAGAGTAATTTAGGGGGCGTATATTAATTTAACTCAGTGCATGTAATTGAAATTGATTATTTTTCTGTTACCTCAGTATTGAAATTATCGTAGTTTTGAATAAAAAAACTTTGATGTCGAAGGCTATTGAGTTTTCTCGTGGGTCAAACACCGCGACTCGTTAACGTGCATATTATGCGAACTTGATCGATATGCAAATATAATATATCTATATATTTCCGTAATGTGTATTGTCAGAGGAGAATTTGCATTTGCAACATGTTTTTTAGTACTCCAAACTACATTGCATTTTTTCTTATCAATAACTGATAATTGTACCCTGTTCAAGTTTTTTAAAAATACCTATTTTGTATAGCTTCAATTATTGACCTATATACAGGCATACGACATGAGACGCATTAAATGCACGTAGGGATAAAAGATTTAGTACCATTTGCAACACACAACATGCAAACATAAATCAAATCAAATTGTCTTGATGTCCTTACAGTTGATTAATTCTCCATTTTACGATTCCAGTGGTCAGATTAATAATTACTGACCAGTACGAAAATAGAAACACTGATTCAACCAACCAACCAACCTATGTAGTAAGTATATAGAATCTAGATACCAACAAGGAGCAAAATTAGAAATTCTACCGATATTTATACCGGTTAGAGTGGACGGTATTAAGGGAAACATAAGACGTCGCGACGCTCTTAGGCGAAACTGACCGTCGGTCAGCGGTCAGAAGCACCCCTGGGCCAGCAACTTTTGACGCATGACGATTATATTGTCGTTAAGACCCACATAAGGTGTATTTCAACTGTATTTGCCTAATTTTAGTATCGCAAAAATAAGAAATAGAATTGTTGAGTAATATTTGGTCAGATGTAATAACATTTGACCAAGTAACCCCGGATTATGTAAATTTTTCGACGAATTTTTTTTGACCTAGACAATTTTCTAAAAAAGGGATAAAAACTGTTTTGGTTTACACATGCATTCAGGTCATATTAAGCTTATTCAATTATACCATAAATAACTTAGATTACTTTGTTTTAAACATTTCAGATTAGTTCGGATTCATTTGAGGAGTTTTTTTCGAAATTTTTCTCTTGCATTTGCCACGTTGAAATTATTAAAATAATTAAAATTATGGTTTATTTAGGGTTTAATTATTTTAATAAAGAGTGAACTTTACAGGTGTTAACCAAAAAATTTGATGTAGTATATTTTTTGTTATTTTCAAGGTGTTATATCTCAAAAACTATTCAATCTACATTCATAATCAAAAAAGCAACTTAAAAACCGTTTTTTCTATAGTTAAATATGTAAACTACTCTATAATTCAACTAATTTTTTAATGCTACATGAGACATTGAAAAATACACCGTAAAAATATAAAATTTTAATCTGCTGTATTTTCAGTCCATTCAGTTTTCATTATAATGTCCTTTACCAGCCTTAGTCGATATCTTGCGACAAGCTTGGCCTTTTTCTGTTTTTTTTTTCTATCAGAGAATAGTTTCAAGATGTTTTCAAAAAAATTGCACTTTTTGCACTTATTTAAATAAGATAAATTAAATCTAGAGCTGCATGGAGTGCTGAATTAGTGGTATAGAGTGTTTTTGTACCTTTTAATGGACAAAAAAACACAAAAACGTCAACATGTCCCGAGATATCGATCGAACTATTAAAGGACATTACAATGAGAACTCAAGATTTATCGTAGATATCAGAGGCAGTGGGTTAAAATTCTACATTGTTATAGTACTTTTTTCTTTGCTTTGTGTCGCATTAAAACAATTGGTTGAATTACAGATTGGCTCGAGAACTGACTTTAGAAGAAATGGTCTTCCACCTTAAACACTTAGAAAATGACGAGAAATGATGGTGACTTGACCTGAAACCCATGAAAATTTTATCATTTATTGAGCTTGAAGGGATTCTAAGTCAAGTCAAGCGTAAGTGGAATGTACAGTGCGACCCATGTAAAATAGTCCACTACCTTATCTCAAAAACCGTAAGGTTTAGAAGAAAAAAGTTTACTATAAAAATTATTCAGTTTTTCATGAATTTTCACTTTTTAATATTTTCCAAGATACAGGGTGGTCCAGAAAACCGTGGCGTGACAAAAATACATTTTTTTTAATGGAATACCGCATATTTTATTAAGGATACTAATATTGTTTGCAATTTTGGGCCAAGTTTGATATCTCGGAAACCACTTACAGTGTTGTTTTTTTTTCACGTATTCTACTCTATTAGTAATATATGAATATGAGATTTTTTTGGTGCGGAAATGTACTATTCAAAAGTTTGCTTTTTCACATGAATTTCATTACTTAAATGTTTTAAGGGACCTTGGAGCAAAAAGAGGTGCTGGGTGGGGTAAGTTAAGGTAAGATAAGGTAAATCAAAGTAAATTAAGGTAAGTTGAGGTAAGGTAAGGGGTCATAATTGCGTAGGAGCCGTGCTAATTGTTTCTTTATCGTTTCAAGATAAGGTAAGGTAAAGTAAGGTAAGGTAAGATAAGGTAATATGATAAAATAAGGTAATGTAAGAGGTTGAGTAGTTGTAGTTACAGACTAAATATGAGAACAATCGGTCAATGCATTCCTGAGTTATAGATCTATCCCGGAAAGTCAATTCGCTGATGTTCTCTGTGAAGAACTCTGACGTCGCTATTGTCGGAAAAACGATATCAATCCAATAAAAGCATTACTAGATATAATTTATTTGGAATATGGTGATTTTTTGTTAATAAATAGATCAATTCAATAAAACAAAGTTTATTTTGCGATATTCATAATCGTCAACTGGAGCAACTATCCACCAAATTAATATGCGTAGATTTGAAAAATGTAAGATTTAATTTCCTTTCTTTAACTTACCTTAACTTATCTCAACTTACCTTAATTTACTTTGACTTACTTCGATATACCTTACCTTAACTTACCCCATTCAGCACCCTTTTTCGCTCCACGGTCCCGTAAAACACTTAAGTAATGAAATTAATGTGAAATAGCAAACTTTTGAATAGGGCATTTCCGCACCAAAAAAAATCACATATTCGCATACTACTAATCGAGTAGAATACGGAAAAAAAACCAACGCTGTAAGTGGTTTCCTTCAAACTTTTACCGCAATTTTTAACAGTTTTTTAGTTAATTCAATTTAAAGTAAAGATCGATGGAAAAATAAGCTTTTTAAAATTTTCAATAAATTCACATAGTATTAATTGTATCGTTTGAAAACTTGTTCAGTTAAAAACAAAGATTTGCTCTACTAAAGTATATTTTAAACTTTCGATAAATTTTATATAGGGCGAGAAAAAAAAATTCAAACTTTTCACATTTCAAGTGCTTCAAACTCAATTTTTTTTTAACGGGACACCTTGTATTTCTTTTTGAAAATAAATTCTTCTATCGTAATTCGAAAAGTTTAGATGATTTTTTTCACATCATGTAGAAATTTTCTCGAAAACTAAAAATATACTTTAATAGAAAGACCTTTTTGTTTTTAACTAGACAAGTTTTTAAACAATTCAATGAATACTATATGATTTATTGAGATTTTTAAAAGCTTATTTTTTCATTCTTTACTTTACATGGAATTAACATAAAAACTGTTAAAAATGTTCATATTTTATAATAATAAAAAGTACTTATATGTAGCTACTAGTAGAATTAACATTCGTAACAATATATTGGGTGTTCCATTAAAAAAAAATGTGTTTGTTTTGTATTTGTTCAGAAAACCGTGTCACGCCATGGTTTTTTGAACTATTCGGTAAATTCGAAAATATTAAAAAATAGACACTCATGAAAAATTGAATAACCTTTATATTACACTTTAAGGTTTTTGAGATAAGCATGTTGATCACCCTGTACATGGAACACTTATTAACTCACTTAAATTCATATAAAGAAATTGGGGGTTGTTTACACATTTTTCTTGATACCTTTGTATTAGCCCTGATTTGTTTTCTATTGATTCTCTAATGGGCCCAGGTATATGGTGCCAGATAGCAAACAATGCCATACGATTACATTAATTTATTGTTCAGTTTTGTTGCCCTATTTTGACTCTTGGGGTGATTGAGTCCCTATCGATTAAATTTAAATAAATTACACGTTAAATTCTTTATTACGATACTCTAATGTTCAATCGCGCAACATGACTGTTATTAGAAAATGTGTGTCTCGTCTGTAAGTGGGGCCTCTATGAATTTCTAATATTACAGAGGTCGTTCACTTTGGGTTCACAAACTCATTTACTAACCCTGTGTGCAAGACCCTCGAGTGCAAGCGGGTACTCAAAACTACAAGTACCGAAACATAGTTTTTGTTATATTTAGAGACCTAATAATAGTAGTTCATTATTAATTATAACGTCAATTCTAATTTTTCTGAATTACGTCAAAAGTAGTAGGCCAGAACAGGGATCAATACTGCTTCCACCCAAATAAAGGTGAACGTACGTACATCGGCTTTGCTGAACCTCTTGGCTGAAGGTCAGAATAGTTATTAGTCCCAGGGACTGGACATTAAAAGAACACGCTATTCTTGGATGTTACATTGGCATGCATCATATGCAATTTACATGGATGGCAAGCCATTATCAAGAGAAAATTTTTGAGGGGTCGTCTTTGTTGTGTTAATGGTTATAATTATGGATCCATGTCTCATAGAATGATGGCAGTTTTTGATTGTTGATTTGTAATTCATGTAGTTTGTCCCAGACGACACCAACAGGAAAGTCCGAGTTTTCATGCTTCTTGCCAGACTTGAGGTCCGTCACGCAACCTCTTTCGAACCGCAAACCGAATTAGAAAAAATCTCATTGATCCATGAGGTGGAAAGTCGTCGCGTGACCCCTTTGACTGTTAATTATTGGTGTAATTCCATGATTATTGTTTTCAGGCACTAACCAACAGTCTTGGCCAAACCAGGTGGGGGTACGTCAATTACATTATTATTCCCTATTATGCCAAATAGCCCGTTAATGGTCTAGGATATGTGTTTTGAATTTTGTTCGAATAAATTAATGGAAATAACGTGTTCCTTTTGCCATCGTTCAACTTCCAAGAATTCCTTTTTTTACTTCTTGAATATGAATAAAACATTTTCCTTTTGCAACGCTATAAAAGATGACCTTCTGATAAGCCCTCCTGCCATTACCTTTGACCGTGACTTTGAGATTTGGTTAATGTGAAATTACTGCGCCAAAATTCAAAATTTCCCCCCAATTCCCAGCATTCCCCCTTTTAATGCTTACCCCAAGACCATCTTCTTATTGTTGAACAAAGCCCTTGGAGAACTGGAAAAAGTGTATTCAGTGTTAAGGAGCGTTTTGCTGTTTTGCCGCGACAGATCGTCATTGAGATTGACCTCGACGTTAGAAGTTTGGTGGGTTTTGGCACTGGGATTGATGGGCGGTTTTTTGGACGCGGCCGATTTCTCGCCCATGGTCATGTTTGCCGCTTCTTCTACCTTGAATCGCAATGAACTGCACCATTCCAACTCCTGAATCGATATACTACATAATACGAGCATACATTACCTAAAAAGGGTCACTGATATAACGCGAAACGAAACGTCTCAATCCCGCCACATTTGACACGTTTTTCTGGTTCGCGTGTGGTCAAAGAACAGGCGAGGATATTAATCAAAGTTTGGGTCAAAGTTAGGTCCATGTTTACACTCTTTGTTTACGAAAACCAATCAAAAGATCATCGAAAACGGTAGAGGACTTTCGTTTCACATTTCGAGGCAATGCCAACGCGGTTGTTGACGTTACCATGGTGGCAAAATGGTATGGGGATTATTGTTGTAGGGCAATGACGTCAATGTTGTGACGAGGCGGGTATTTTTATAGGCAAATCAAGTTAACCGTAGTTTAATATTGTAATAAATAGTTTAAGTAAAGAATTGCAATTAAGGTCAAATGGTTTCTATTGGGGTGAACCAAAAGTGCATTTTTGTATTGTTTTAGTTTGTGCGATTTCTTGAAGTCAATATAATTATTTTATTTGCATGTATAATACTGGGTGTTCGTTTCAAAGCGAACCCTCGAAATATCTCTTAATTAGGACGAAAATTTTAAAAAGTCTATTTAAGTACTATGGGGAAGTTTAATTTGACATTATAGAGAATTGTATCAGTCACTTCATCATCCTCTGCTAACCCCCATTTTGATATTTCAAATGGCACTCCTCATCGAGTGGCACATTATTGCAAGCGGAATTCAATTTGCTATGTAACTACTAAGAAAGCTAAAATCGATTAATGGAGTAGGAAGTTAGAAGGAAAAATGTGTACTAGTGCAAATAGCATATATGTAAGATTTCGGTATCGTTATGAAAAGGAAAAAATAAAACAAAGCAAGTTTTGAGGCACTCCTTTACTTGTCAAGAACCAAGCCGGAATGCCCCCCGATACACATGTCTTATCCACCCCCGAGCGCATCCCTCTCTTTTTAAGTGCATTGATAAGCCACATTCCAGGCTTTTTCCCACGATTCCCTGACCCATCATCAATTTTTCTCTCGCCTATGTTAAGGAATTCATAAACAACCCTCTATCGTTTTCTCACGCTTATCTTAGAAGTAATTTACGGCTAACCCCCATGTCATTCTCACATGGTATTACTTGATAATCTTAACATAAGCGAGGAATGCTCACATATATAATACATCAAATAATTCATTTTATTAAGTGTTAGCTCAGAATGTTAACCGTTATTAGCGAGGCAAGAATAAAGCCTATTTTCAAATTCTTCGCGAACATTGGCCAAAGTAATTCTTCTGCGTTCCAGGAAAATTCTATTTTGCAATTCTTGAATACTTTCAAGTGAAGTTCTAAACACTTTAATTTTTAAACCACCCCATAGGAAAAAGTCTAGTGGATTAAAATCTGGAGATCTTGCTGGCCATTCTAATACCTCTCTTCTGCCAATCCATTTGCCTAGAAATTGTTCATTGAGCCATTCTCGAACTGGTAAGGGGTAGTGAGGAGGAGCTCCACTTTGTTGGAAATGCATATCTTGTTTACTAAGTACCTTCTCATCAACTTGATGTTTTAGAGATTAGATGATAAGAGGGCCCATCGTATTTTGTAAAATGTTCAAATACAGTTCACCAGTTAAATTCTCTTCCAGAAAGAGCGGTCCAATAATTTCGTTTCTATAAATTGGTACCCAAACGTTGATTTTTTGTAGAAATTGAATGTGACTTTTTTGAAATAGATGCGGATTTTCATTGTTCCAATATCTACAACTATGTTTATTAACATGTCCATTCAAAAAGAAAGTTGATTCGTCACTAAAGCAAACATTTTTGATTAATTGAGGATCATAATCGTTCTCGCTGAGTTGATGCAACATTAGCAGATTATAAGGAAAAGACTTTGCTCATTCTCAATGCAATGAATCAATTGAAATACTTGTTAGCTTAGCGACTTTTCTAATAGACAAAGTTGGGTACACAGTAAAGTGGTCTAGCAGTTCAATTTCGTATATTTCGTCCGCATTTCTCGTCTCTGTAGGTTTTTTGTCACAAACAGTTTTTTTTCATTTACGTACCAACGTAATGAGTCCCATGTTTTTATCCTGATGTCTCTCAATGAATACTCTTGCGGTTCTCTTTAGCCCTATACATGAAAATTATTTCTGTTTTTCAGCTAGGATATATTACATTTTAAAATGACGATTTCGATGTAAAATTAACTACAAGAAAATGATAATTCAAACAAATAACAAAATTCAACCGTTTGTAAAAGTGTCGAAAACTTGTGTTTTCGCAATACATATTTTATTTTGTTTTTTTGTAGAAAAGAGATATTTTAGGTTTGCACTAGCACACGTTTCCCCTTATAACTCTTGACTCTATTAACCGATTTCTTTTTTCTTGGTGCAGTTAAACAGGAAATTGAATTCCGCTTGCGATGATGTGCCATTCGATGTGGGGCACATTATTGATGAAATATCAAAGTGAGGGCAGCTGGGGGTGAGGGGATGACTGATACAATTTTATTTATTGTTAAATTAAACTTCCCCTTAGATATCAAAATAAACATGTTTTTCTTTTTTTAATATTCCTCCCAATTAAGAGATATTTCGGATGGATCGTTTTGAAATGAACACCCTGTATATTATTTTATAGCTTTTGAAAAGCTCTCTCATATTTATTTATTAGTTAAATTCATTTATTAATCATTTAATTTGGTTCGTTTTAATAAAATCGTGGAAAATTTTGAAATTCTGGTACTTTTCCGCCACTACTGGAAATAGGAGTTTAAAATATGTGAAGCGGCAAAGAAAATATGCGAATTGGAAGGAGAAGAGGTTGTCTCATTTCGAAGAGCATGAAAGTGGTCCAAAAAGTTCAATGAAGAACACAAGGACCTCAGAGATTAGCCATGTTAGTCTAATCTTATGACGGTGAATACTGAAGCCATCGATGAATCCGTTGAAGCCAATTCACCAATCATTGCTCGCAGATTGTTGTTTGAACTCAATATTTCACAAACATCAGTTGTTCGTCATCTTAATGTTGTTGGAAAAGTCAACGGATGATGCCGAGAAGTTCCATATGATTTAACGAAAGATTAAGCTCAAAATCGTGTAGACACATGCTGAAATTTACTCAAAATTCGCATGACGACCGTTTTATCTACCGAATAGTGACTTGAGATGAAAACTGGGTTTACTTCAGCAACTCAGACAAGCAAAATTAATAGCTGAACCCTAGATAAATTGCAGAACTGGTACCCAAACGAGATCATTTTTCCTGGAAGACTTTATTGTACGTCTAGTGGAATTCTGAAAGTGTAATCCACACTGAGCTTGTTTAAAATAATCGTACCATTGACGTAGACTTCTATTTTGCTCAACTCCTCCGAATATACGCAGAATTGAGTATGAAATATCCAGCATTGACTAATTGAAAGCAAGTACTTCTGCAGCAAGACAACGCTAAACCGCGCACAGCCAGACAAACCAAGGAAAAGATCGAAGAACTTGATGCGATTGGACTTCTGCCACACCCAGCATACAGCCCCGACTTTGCGCCATCAGACTATCATCTTTTTTGCTCAATGGCACACTTCCTGCGCCGTCGCAGCTTCGATTACTTAGACCAAATCGAAGCAGGGTGTCACGAGTTTTTTAATTCTAAGGATTAGGAATGGTACCGACATGGAACCAAGCAACTCGCTAATAGATGGTTTCAGATAATAGAATCAAATGGCGTTTATTTTGAAACTTGATAATATTTTGCTTTGTAATTTTTTTTTTGAAAAAATTAATACAAAAAAGGGATGAACTTTTGGTTCATCCTAGTATTTTTTGATTATCCAGCTCCAGTTCTTCAGCTGAGATCCGTAGGACTGTTCTGTGCATCTTCAGTCTTGAATGGCAACCTTTTAAAATGCGGGGACAAAAAAATAAATAATTGCATTTTTTTCAGTAAATGATTGTAATAATCAATCAAATTATTCAGACAAATTTCACATTCCTTATGTCTAAGCAGTTAAATACTCAATAATACATATGATTTTACACAACCGCAGTAACCATTCACCAAAAATATCCTATATCTTTTTTATTTACTTTACGTAAGATTTACTGGCTATAAAATATACAGGGTGGGCAATTTCCAATTTCATTACACATCTAGTGTTTTCCGATAGGTGAAGAGACTCTTCTACAAGATAAAAATTCGCGATTTAAAATTTAATTTCTTGGGGTTCAACGCTGCTTGTTCAAGTTGCTCAAGAAATTTTAACTTGTGATGCTAATCTTTATTGTTCCTTAAGGTATATGAATGTTTTTTAAATTTATTTCTAGTGTTCTGAGGAGTCCCGAGTTCAATTCCTCGGTTATGCCAAACCAAAGTAATACTCGGAGCATTTTGAGGAATCGTTCAGCAACACAATTGAGGTACTGTTTATTTTTAATAATTTTTGTTTATACATAGTCGCACTTAATTTTATGGTGTATGCTGTTCTTAGTTGATTTCTTAATTTTTATTATTATTTAATACAAGACTTACAGTGTTGAGGTATTAAGGAAGAATGGGAGCGGTAGTTAAATTTTCTTTTCGTTAGAAACGCCGACATTTCATAACCTTTATAATCACCAAAAAAATTACATTTATTAAGACACATTTGTGGCACTACCGTAAAAAAGCAACCAATCCAAGCATGGAAATGAGTAAAATCGGCCTATTTTTACCTGAAAAATATATCGCATCTTATTGTCCATTTTTTCTGAGACACCCTATATTTTCAAATTGAAGCTGTACAAAAAGTTTTTTTTATATATTCATGAACGTAATCTTATTGAATTCAAAATTGTACTGGATCTTTCCTTCTTACCAGTTCCTATGATTTAAGATGCCTCATTACACGCACTATAAAAATTTCCCATCCTGTATAAATATCACAATTTTATAACTGCTAAAATCCATTGCAGAGTGTATGACAATATGGACAATATCACCTGTTCCATTGGCACCCAATGCCACATCTCTTAGGTACCATTGTACAATCAGGTGGTTTTTTTACTTCGACTAATCTGCATGAAACTCTACAAAAATCCCCATGTTAATAGTCGCTTAAAAATGTAGAATATTCGTTATAATCACCTCTTCAGCAATGGCACTTAAATTCTCCGCCATAGACTTTCCAGTTTGCTGCACGAGGTCGTAGAACTTGCCTTTCTTATTTAGCAGCTCAAAAGGATGCCCAAACTCTTGGTTCCTTCCAGCATCCATCACTAGTACCTTATCAGAGTCCATGATGGTGTGCAATCTATGCGCTATCGTCAGCACCGTGTAATCAGAAAATTTCGTTCTGATGGTAGTTTGAATGAGGGCGTCAGTATGAGGGTCCACGTTAGCTGTTGCTTCGTCCAGGACTAAGATGCGGTTGTTTCTAATGATGGCTCTGGCCAGACAGAATAACTGTCGCTGACCCACACTGAAGTTTGAGCCTCCTTCAGACATTTTGCTCTCCAACCCTTGAGGCAACTCGGTAACTGCGGTTTTGAGTTCAACTTGTTCCAGGGCGTTCCACAATACCTAAAACCATTTCGTGAAGGCGCCTAAGTAAATGAATTGTAAAACTTGCCTGGTCTGTGAATTCATCAAAAGGATCCAGGTTTTTTCTTAAAGTTCCCGAGAATAGCACCGGTTCTTGAGGTATAATTGCTATACTAGAGCGCAGCTTTGAGAAAGTGATGTTGTTAATGTCAAGACCATCTATTATAATTTTCCCCTCGTTTATGGCCAGCCTGAACAAGGCGATGATAATGGATGACTTTCCAGCTCCAGTGCGCCCAACAATTCCCACTTTTTCTGAGCTTTTAACCTCGAAGCTGAGCTCCTTCAAGACTGGTTGCTCTCCAGGGGCGTATCTCATACTGAGTTTGTTAAATTTGACGCAACCCGTTTCGGGCCACCCACTGGGCGGTTGCTTGGCGTCCACATCCAGTTCTGGAATCACATCTGCATACTCTTTGATTCGCTCCACGCAGGTCATGGTGTTTTCCAGCTCGCTCCATTGGCGCATACCCCACTGGAACATTCCAGTTAGTTGGGTGGATTGAGTGATGGCAAGACCCACATTGCCACCCAAAGTTGCTGTAATATTAGACAGTTAGAGGTGAATTACAAGTAGTAGTGGGTCCACTCGCTTGTGTCCAAAATGAGGAAGCTTAGGGTGACCAGTGAGATAAAGACGACGCAGTGCATGTCCAACCAAAAACCAAACGTCCGGTTGGCACCTAGGAACATGAAATATGCGGAGCTGTAGGCATTTTGGTAGTTGTCGAATTCTTCTTTTAATATCTCCTGAGCCCCAAAAGCTCTAATGGTGGTCAAACCTTGCAGAGATGCGGTTAGGTGGGAGTATACAGGACTTCTAGCTAACATGTTGGCCGATAATAACACTTAAGTTCTTTGCTGAAGAGAGATTAACTTACTTATGCCCTCAAGACGCTTAATGTCTCTGCTAGTTGCTAGAAAAATCACCCTCAGAAAGTAGAATATAGTAAGCATTATCACAGTGGGTAGCAACATCCAGGCATTAACTGCGGTCACCACTGTAGCTATGAAGAACACGTTTAATGAAATCTACGGAAAGTAGTGAAAGCATTTTTTCAATTGTTCACCATAATTACTTACTTGTAAGGTATCCAGTAGAGTCATCGGCAAAACCTCATCCACCTGATTCATATCTTTTGAAAAGCGGTTTAAGATCCTTCCCGATGGATTCGTGTTAAAAAACCGCATTGTTGCATGAACGATCTTATAAAACATATTGTTGTGTAGTCTTATAGAAGCTTTATTGCAGAATCTGTAAAAAGCTAAAGACCTTCCAATGGTCAGAGCGATCAAAAGGAAAATAATTGTACTGTAAAACATCAGAAGAATATTGTTGTTCAATTGCGTTAGCCAAAAATCTTGGAAGGTTGAATGCTGGTTAGTTGGCTGAACAAATGTGATGTTCAAGTCCATATTATCGATGGCAGTAGGTTGAGTATTATTGACTATCATAAAAGCTTCATCAGCTTTCTGGATTTGGTTCATATTAACCCTAAAATTCAATTTTTTTTGTTGATGGTGTCAGCAAGATTGGGTGTAGACATGTACCAGACAGTGAGGAAATAATCGGCCAAACTTCCAAGGCCTTGTGAGGTCACGAAAATAATGAATAGGGTCAGAATTTTGCACCAATGTCCTCCAGAAACGAAATATGACTTATATATATCCCATGACACGGTACCACCTCCTCTGCCTTCTCTTTCCAATTTCGGATCCTAATAAGAAAAACTTAATTAGGTAGTTCATCAATTATGTAAAAATTAGGAATTAATTCTTCCAATTTATTTAGAATTGCCGCATTTACGTTATTTCAATTTATAAATGATAAAGTGTGATGTAAATGAGAGGGCATGGTGATTGGACAGCACCGCTAACGAGAAACAGACTTTCGTTAAATAACTAAAAAATAAATAGTTGCAATTTAAGTGACTTACAGCTTATTTTGCCTAATTTTAATCTAACAGGAAACAACCTAACAGTTTCTGTAATAATCTATACTTTTTTGTATCAACTAGTTTATACTATTAAAATATATATATACAGGGTTATTCACGTCATGCTACACGGAATATTGCGGCTAAAGTATTTAATATTTAGAATTTTTCTTTTTTGCGATGTGTAGAACTCATATAGAGGTACATTCTAAAATTATTTTACTTTTATACAGGGGGTTGTAAATAAGTGAAAAATATCAAAGTTATGTTTTTTTAAATGGAACACTCAATATATTAGTACCGTTTTAGATTCCTTGAGAAAAATAAATGTAAGTTTGACTAAGGTTTACCTACCCTAAACCTTAAAGATTTTGAAATAATTGAGATTTTCTAAAAATGTAGTGCAAATTTAAAAACTTTGCTTTAAAGGAAGTTTAAACTGGAATAAGCCGAAATTCACATCAAGCCTCAGACATGAGGCATATTTCGTGCCATAGTCATGAAAATTTAGATATCTTATACAGTGTGTCCAAAAAATAAATTGAAAAATGTACTTACTTTGAAGGGTATTAACTTGCTTAATTTAAATGGAACACCCTATATTTTATTACTACAACTATCAAATTGAAACATTACCGATCGAAAACTATTATACTTTCCTATACTTAAATGTACAAGTTTTCCTTGAAAATTAAGATTATTAAAGAAAGTAGAAAATCCTATTATTTCGTGTATCAGTTCCCACGATGACATCTAAAATGCCAATATAAAGAGTCATATTTATGCATTCTTTTTTTGGATAATTCTTTATTTATGATATTTTCAATATTATTTGCGTAACTTACAAGATAATTTTCATATTTAATCAAATCTCCGAAAAAAGAATGCATAAATATGATTCTTTATATTGACATTTTAGATGTCACCGTGGCAACTGATACAAAAAGTAATAGGATTTTCTACTTTCTTTAAAAATCTTAATTTTCAAGGAAAACTTGTACATTTAGGTGTAGAAAAGTATAATAGTTTTCGATCGATAATATTTCAATCTGATAGTTGGAGTAATAAAATATAGGGTGTTCCATTTAAATTAAGCAAGTTAATACCCTTCAAAGTAAGTACATTTTTCAATTTATTTTTTGGACACACTGTATAAGATATCTAAATTTTCATGACTATGGCACGAAATATGCCTCATGTCTGAGGCTTGATGTGAATTTCGGCTTACTCCAGTTTAAACTTCCTTCAAAGCAAAAGTTTTAAATTTGCACTACATTTTTACAAAATCTCAATTATTTCAAAATCCTTAAGGTTTAGGGTAGGTAAACCTTAATCAGACTTACATTTATTTATCTCAAGGAACCTAAAACGGTACTAATATATTGAGTGTTTGGTTTAAAAAAACATAACTTTAATATTTTTCACTTATTTACAACCCCCTGTATAAAAGTAAAATAATTTTAGAATGGACCTCTATATGAGTTCTACACATCGCAAAAGAGAAAAATTCTAAATATTAAATACTTTAGCCGCAATATTCCGTGTAGTATGATGTGAATAACCCTGTATATATACATATATATATATATATATATATATATATATATATACAGGGTGTTTAATTTAAAGTATCACAAGTGATTATCTCCGAAACCAAATTTAAAATTTAAAAAAGTTTGAAAAAAGCATTGCTTGTTATGAAAGAGGACGTTCAATGCATATAAGCAAATTTTTACTCAAAGTCATTTAAAGGACATTTTAAAGCCAAATTTGTTTTTTTAATGGAACATCCATTTTTTTGGAAATTTGCAAAGATCTTCAAAATTAAGTACAGTTGGCGCACGATTATGTGAACTAATTCAAACCGAGGGTGTTCATAATATCAAATTGTTCATATAATCAAAAGTATTTTATTTTCATGTTATGTACTTATTACATTTTACTAAAGTATTGTGTAATATGTTTTTGGACTTTTTTCGCTGCCAAATTATTTTGCAGTGCTTTGTCTCGGCACTTTCGTAGCACCAACAAGTCGTTAACTTCGAATATGTTTCTTTCCGCCCAACGAATAACCGTATTAAATGCATCCAAAGCTTCTGATGAAGTTACGTCAGTTTTCTCTTGGTGAGCTTCATCTTGATCTTCATTGCTTTCCCAATCGTCATCATTAATGTCGCTTTGTGGCTCTTCCTCCAAATCCTCGTTCCATCTTTGAATCTCATCTTTAGAATAAACTACTTGTTGGTCAAGTTCCTTCAGTAAACTTACGACTTCCAGCTCGGGCTCTTTAGTCTCACCTTTATATCGTTCCTTCAAAATACTAAGGGGAATATCCTCTTCAGAATATTCCTCGTTCTTACTTCCTTCAAAGTTGAGAATGTTTACAAAGCACTTCCTAATCGTATCAGCCTGAAGTCTACTCCATGCTCGAGAAAGATTTATAACAGCATCTTTAATTGTCAGTTCTTTGAGGAGTTTTGATAAGTTTTCAGATTTCGAAGAGACAATCGAAGATAGCAAACTTGACCTGTAGTATAGTTTAGTAATACGGATCATATTTTGGTCCATTGGTTGTATACGTGGCGTTACATTTGGGGGCATATAAAATGCAAAAATATTTCCATTGTTTGATCGTAGATTCTCTGCCGGAGGCTGACTGGGAGCGTTGTCCAATAGTAGAATTGCTTTTGCAGGAAGCCCTACTTGTTTCAAATATCTTCTGACCTCAGGCACAAATGTTCTGTGGAACCAGTTTTCAAAAATGGTCGAAGTCATCCAAGCCTTTGCGGAATAGTCATAATCAACTGGAAGCGTAAAGTTCTTGAAACATCTCGGATTCTTAGCTTTTCCTATTACGAGTGGTCGAATTTTATGTGCTCCAGTTGCATTCGTACAAGCAAGAAAAGTAAGCCTTGCTTTCTCTGCCTTTCTTCCGGGAGCAGATTTTTCATCGCTTTTAACTAAAGTTTTATCAGGGAGTAATCTCCAGAAAAGGCCCGTTTCATCTGCATCGTAGATTTGTTCATTCACCAAATTTCCCTTTTCAATGATGGAACGCAGATCTTGTTTAAATGGTTCGATCATTTCAGGATTAGTCGACAATTTTTCACCAGAAATTTTCAGAAATCGAATGCCATATCTGCGTTTAAAATTTTGTAGCCACCCGTCACTGGCAAAAAACTTCTCCTTTTCTTTTAATTCCCCGTATAATAACTTAGCTTTGGTTTTTAACAGTTCGCTTGTAACTGGTAGATTTTTACACCTCTGTTTGCAAAACCATTCATAAAGTCTTTTCTCCATTCTAGGCATCTCACCTTTTTTCAACGTTCTTCTTTTAAATTTTTCACACGCACATTGCGATGTTACTTTCAATATGTTCAATTTATTTTTTTTATAGCACAAATTGTAGATTTTGCGACACCATACTTTTTTGATAAACTTGTAACACTCAAACCATTCTCTAAACTTTTTATAATGCCGCTTTTTACTGATAAAGTTAACACTTTTCGCTTCATAATGATAAACTTTGCATAAACTTGTAATGTGCATCTGTCGTGGTATACGCAAGCCGTACACTGATGAAATTAACCTTTCGTCCCTTTCGAGTCTTTCGACATTTTCGGGGAAGTCCCTATTAATGTGGGAAGGAAAATGTTACAGGTTACCACTATAATAGTGCATATTGCCAACTAGTATTTTTGTTCACTTAATCGAGAGCAACGCTGTTCACTCTATAGAACCTGATGTTATTTGAAATAAGTGTTCATTGTAGCGGGTAGTTCACATAATAGGGTGTTCATATAACCGAGCACCTACTGTATTTTTTGCTAGAAAAGTTTTTTCTAAAATTTTTCGTTTTCAAGATATCAACAAAAATTGAAGCAGCACATCTAAAATAATCCTCGACTTAAATTACAAAAAAAAAACTTTATTAATGGTAAATAAAAATTCATGGATTCTAAAAATTAACTCAAAATTATAGTAAAAATTATTTTTAAACATTTATTCGGAGTTGTTGGAACTTGAACGTATACTTTTTCGTTAAGGTAAGCCCAAAGAAAAAAGTCTAATGGGGTCAAGTAAGTTGATCTAGGTTGCTAGTTCACTGGACTGTTATGTCTTATCCATTTTTCAGGAAACATTTTATTTAAAACGTTTCGTGTCACATGAGCAACTTGAGCTGGAGATCCATCAATATCATGTTGATAAACACAAAGCAACTCTTCGGTCAAAAGTAAGGTTTTCCAACAAAACTGGTATATCTTTGAATAGAAAACTACGATATTTCTCACCATTTAATTTGCCTTCAATAAAAAATAGTTGTATTATTTTGTTGCTGACAATGCGCATCAAACATTAATTGACCATAGTCTTTGATGTTCTACTTGTTTCAGCCAGTGAGAATTTTTTAGGGATCGATAGTGCATGTTGTGACGATTAACCTTACCATGGTTCGTGAAAGTGGATTCGTCGGACAAAAGCACATTGAAGAAAAAGTTTTCATTTAAATTTAGTTTTTCCCGTGCTCAAGTATAAACTTGCACCCGCTTCTTAATATTGTTGTCATGTAATAGTGGAGGGAAACATGATACGAATGCAACTTATTCAATTTTAAAATGTTACGCACACTGGCCAGCAAAATGCCCAAATCTCTTGGTGACAACTCCATGGGGATCAACTGCTACAGTCGCTAAAATAGCTATTTGGTTGTTTTCATTGATGGTAGTTCTGGCGAGGGTTTTTTACTTATCTCTGTGTTGCCACTTCCAAGAAATGTCTTGATCATTTGATAAAAAATTTGATGACTAGATGGTCTTTCTTCAGGGAATCTTTGCACATAAATCCGATAAGCTCCAGCGCCGTTTTAACCACTTTCTCTATGAGCTAACACCATTTGAATTTTATTTTCTATAGAAAAGTTCTCTATTTTTCACTTTTAAATTAACAATTTTAGTTGAAAAACAAATAATTAACTTCGTCTTAAAGATTCCTTTGAAATTTGTAAATAAATTCAATACCCCCAGAAAAATTTACACGTATATTCTAGTGAAAACATGGCTTTTTTGTTCGATCGATAAACGTTTAAAAATAACTTCTATCATTTTGGGTTCATTTTTAGAATCTGAAAATTTTTATTCTCCGTTATTAAAATTTTTTTCGTAATTTCACTCATGTGTTATTTTAAATGTACTATTTCATTTATTGTTCATGACTGGAAAACGAGAAGTTTTAGAAAAACCTTTTCACGCAAAAAATACTTATTTTTTAAGAGCTTTGCAAATTTACCAAAAAATAGGTGTTTCACTTAAAAAAACAAAGTTGGCCTTGAAATATACTTTAAATGACCATGAATAAAAATTTGCTTATGCACGTTGGACGCCCCCTTCCAAAACAAACAATGTTTATTTCAAACTTTTTTCATTTTAAATTTGGATTTGGAGATAATCGCTTATGTCATTTTAAATAAAACACCCTGTATGTACCTTCTCCGTTTCATTCTTCGGCATCACTTCCTTGGTAGACACTCGTCTCATTCTCTTCACAGGTTCAACATCTCCATTAGTAACCACCTCTTCTTCCTCCTCCTCTTCTTCATCCATGATGTCCTTCAACTCGTTCAACAGCTGTGTAAAGTTAGTACTTGCACTCTGGATTTCCTCATAGCTGCCCGAATGGTCGATTCTCCCATGTCCCATTAGGTACACCTTCTCGATTTTCTTAAGGTATTGTAATTGGTGCGTGACGAGAACTACGCACTTATCTTTCAAATATTGTGTGATGCAGTCCTCGAACATTTGTTTGCCCACATGGGCATCCACTGCAGATAAAGGGTCGTCTAATAAGTATATGTCAGCTTCTTTGTAGACAGCCCTAGCTAAATTGATGCGAGCCCTTTGACCACCGCTAAGGGATACTCCGCGTTCCCCTACGATGGTGCGGTCACTATATGGGAATAACGAGAAATCTCGTTGTAGCTGGCACACTCGTACCACTTCGTGGTATCTCCTCGCATCGTATTTTTGTCCAAAGGTAATGTTTTGCCTGACGCTGCCCATGAAGAGCCAAGGCTCCTGCGAGGCATAGGAGATCTTTCCTTTCACTGTTACTTTTCCACTCAAGGGCGTTAATTCACCCAAAATGGCGTGCAGTAAAGTGGTTTTTCCGCTTCCCACAGGGCCTATCAATACCGCGAGCTCTCCTTGTCCCACCTGCATGTTTATGTCCTCTAAGGTGTTTTCGTGTTGGGATTTGGACCATTTGAAGGAGGCATTCTCAATCATTATTTCCACTTTGTTATTCGCAGGTGTGAAAAATTTGTTTTTAGCGAGGTTTTCATTGGACTGCAAGTTATTGTAGAAGGTGGTACTTGAATCGAAGTCCACTTCCTCATACAGAAGAAACTTCTTAATTCGTTTCACCGAAATATTGGCCTCGGCTATCTGGGTTATCCCCTGAGGGAAGAACATTGTGACAGACATTCTGAGCACTCCATAGAGCGATTGCAGTACGTACACATACTGGGCGGTGAGGCTGTTTCCCGTGAGGACATAGGTGAGGACGCAGACGTAGATGGCAGTGCGGTTGACGAAGATGTTGAAGGACATCATTATGCCTCGAATGATGGAGATTTTTTTGATTTGTTGTATTTCTCGTCTAGGATTGAAGAGATTTTTTAGAGCTTTAATTTTTTTTATCTACCGACCTTCTAGTCAACTCCACTAGCTTCGCAAACGGTTTTTCCCAAGTATACATTTTAATAACTTGCATTCCAGAAATTATTTCGTTCATCAGACGTATCCGCTCATCGGTCCTGATGGCGGTAGCTAAGCGAAATTCTGACGTTTTCTTGCCCAACCACATTTGCAGAGGGATGAAAAGGAGCATTATTACCACCCCAATCATACCTAAATAATCATCATTAGTCACTCCGTTTACTAATTATTATTTTTTCTGAAATCACACCTGTAACTCCCGCATAAAAGTAAATCAGAGTCAGAACTACGGTGGTCTCCAGGGGGGCCATCCACAGGCTGTGAATATGAGTAGTAGTCAGTTCAAACCTTCCCACATCATTTGAGATCAGATTAACCATTTGTCCTATAGTGGTTTCGGCTAGGGCGCTTTTGTTCAGCTTCAGAACTTTGCGGTAGATGAGAGCGGAGGTAGCCACGCGTATCTTCATGCCTTAAAGCAATACGTTGAGTTATAAAAGGGATCTAAAAGGAACGGTAAAGGATACTGAAACTTACCTACATGGAAGTTGTGAAGCATGAAGGTGTGTTGGAAGGTCTGGGATATTAAAGAGCAGGTGGCGATTGCTCCTGCATAGTAATATGCTTCAGTTTTGGTCATTGTGGAGCCTGGCTCGTAGTACTCCAAGAGTTTGGAGAGGAATATCGGTTGGCCCAACCTAGGTTTAAGATTGATTTTATAAAGTGATGTTGAGTTACTAAGGAAAACAGTAATTCTTGACATTAAGTTAATCCGTTATGGGATAATCGACTTATTTTAAGAATCGAACTCCTTGTTGAGCTCGAATGCGGTAATCGGATTGTTTTCTCTGTGGGACTTCCCTGTTTTTACACTTGCATTCAGTTGGTAGAAATTCGCAATTTTTTCCATTTTAATATTCTTAAACTTTGAATTGTACAACTATGCCCCAATTTAATCGATCTCGTATTCCTTATGGTTACCGAGATCTCCATGCTTAAGCGCTAGAAGCCGACACCCTGCATATGTGATATTTCATTTCCGACTATCTTTTCAACCCAAAATTACTGAAAGGTATAGAATTAACCTAGACGAACCTAAAAACTCACTTTACGAATAGTTCAGTTATGAAGTAGCATGTTCCTAATACCGCTAACTGCCTACCAAACACTCTAGCTAAACATTTCCATAGGGATGGATCTGTGGGTTTCTTTTTGAGCTCCTTATCCCATTCTCTTTGCAACTTGTTGCCCAAATACGTAGAGTCGTGAGATGCTAGACGGGGGAAGAGGTCCTCTTCTAGGAGGTCCCTTTTGAAGCCCGTGACAAAGAGCGGCAGCATCCATCTGAGGAAATTCAGGGCGTGTTTCACAGCAACTTTAGGGAATATGGAACTTACGTGAAACATAGCTTTGCTATGATGTTGCTGGTCTCAAAAGGGTTGGCCTTCTTCTGAGTTTTCCTTGCTTCCGCATCACTAGCGTCCTCCATTTCGGTTCAGATGTCTGCAAATGAAAACTGCTTTTAAATACGTAGAAAATTCGCTAAACTCATTAGACTGTGTCAATTTATGGTGTAGTAGATAGGTACCCTTACCCGTTCGGTTTTTAACGAGATATAGCTTGATAATGAGGTTCTTAAGATTTTTATGATGAGTGTGTGTTTTATTTGACAGGGTGATTTTTAAGTCGTTGTTAGCAAATGTTTCTAAATTTCAAGTGATAGGTACATAATTATACAATTTATAGTAATAGTAGGATAATCACGCCAGGAAGCACCCTGTGTATTAGATAAATTAAATGTTAAGATAAGAAAAATCTCATAGCGAGTGATCATTAAGAAAAATCTTGTAGTAGACGATGAACCATAAACGTAGGACGTTGATTAAATCATTTGCTATTTACCATCAATTCTCCCACTGGTAAAAGATTAACAGACCAAGTTATCCCAGACATGCCTCTGATATTTCAAGGCTTACTTGAGGTTTTTTTCTGTATAATCACTTATAACATTGATACAATTTGGTTTATGATAAGCGATGAAAGGTTTTGAAATTTTTGTGAGTTAACATTGGACAAATCAGACAAAATATCAAGAATACATTCTAAATCCACATCACATGTGTTAGTTTATTTAAGACGAACGACGTCACTGTTGCGTAATGAAGCTTTCGCCGAACTACTTAATTGATAGTACCATTAAGAATGTTGTGCTTAATTATCGCATATTAACAGAACGCACTGAACTTGCCAAATTACACATAACACCACAACCAGAAATTAAATCAGAATGAAGATTCACCGACAACGAATGATTTGGCACAACTACAAATCTGTGTTTAGCGTTGCCACGCGTATTCATACAGAGTGAGGCGATGATGCATACTTTTCACGTCCATGAAATATTAGCATTTTTGATGAGATAGACGACACTTCAAATTACAGATTAGTGAATATCAGGAAGCGTAGAAGCACTAATTTTTTGCCAATTTTTTATTTCTTAATAAACGTGGGGTAATTAGAAACATCTATGCCGCACAGGCACGCTTCTGCGAAAGAATCGTCAAGCTGCAAATCCGTTAGACTTTCTACAGGTAGAAGATTCAATTTAATTTATTGAAAATTTTAGAATTTCTAATTAACTTTCATTCAAGGTCTCTAAGCCTCTGTTCCCAGGTTTATGGCAATTGGGATTTTTGTGGTGCTGAAGACTACCAGAAATTGAAGACACTTTAAATTACACATCACAGGCGGTCCAATTCAATATTAATTTTTAGTTTAATATTTAATTGTCATGGGCTTAACAAAATCCGAATATGCCTCGTTCGTGTCCCATTCGTATGTATAGTCTGGGTTATTGCACCATTTATTGAATGTGGTAGTGTGTACTGATTAGCGGAAAAAATCTGCTGACACGTAAATTCCCGCGGTATTGTGCAATATTTTGAATGAATCCTTTGTTTCATGAGAATTGATCAGTTAGAAAAATTACAGATGTCAATAGTATAAACCATAGTAGAGTACTAACGACTGATACCTTTTATTCCTAATTTGCCAGAAACTCTCAGAAACGACCCATCAACGGCGGCAGCAAGCAAGAGGGTTCTCGGTGTTCACTTCTGGTTACTCACAGAATCAGATATCAAGTCCAGATGTTTCATTAGGTATAAATATTTGTAGCACGGTGATAAAGCATTTAGTTTGTTTGCACGAAGTACAATGTACCTAATATAATAATGCGAGCATGGCTATAGGCGGAATACCTGGATAATGTAAATACTTATCTGTTAACCTTAGCACTTAAAACCTATAGAATAACTGCGGCTCGAGACATTAGGCCAAAAGCTGGTATTCATATAGAGGCATAGAAAAACATTAAAAAAAACAAGACAGAGAGAGAGAGAGAGAGAGAGAGGGGCACAGAAAGAGAAAGAGAGACACAGAGAGAGACAGACAGATAGAGAGAGGGTGAGAGAATAATTATTCAAATATCAGTTATCAAAATATCAAAATATGTAATTATTTTATTGAAGAACATAATGCAAAAAATAAAAAGCCCCAAGTTCTTGCTCTGTTCTTTTCACGTTTTCGCGACTTCCCTTATAGTTTCATTCGGATTGAAAGAACTATTAGGACTAGTGCCTCTATTTCTTTTTTTATTTTGTTTAAGAATAACGCCTCGCACACAAGTAGTGGTTGTTGGAACGATGGAATTGCACACTGTTCTCAGTTAAAATTAACTAAGAATAATATGCGCTCTTTACTAAGGGCTCGCACCAACATCCTTTTTAAGGTTTCGGTGACAAATCAATCACCATCTTTAGAATCTAGGGAAAAATTATTATATAAGGTGGTTCTGAACAGAATGCCATAAATTTAACCCCATTTTACAGGACTCAAAATATGACAAAAACTTCATATATTGAAAGACGCTTCGTTTTCGATATACATATAGGGTGTGAAAGGTTGATTCCTGAGGATGGTTTTTTATTAATATTTTCGAAACGTTTTGAGATAAATTAATGAAATTTTGTGCTTTAGTATAACTTTTCGTGTTCTTTCTACGTCTCTATAAGAAAATTATCTTTTTTTTTTCAAGTACTGTTACTACAGAGGGTAGGCTTAAAAGTACCTAAACTTTTTTGTATTTAACTTTATGGGCGATTTTATAAGAAAAATATTAAACTTGAAGGTTTTTTACATAAAGGATACTTTTGTAGAAAGTCGAAATTTCCAACAGTTTCCGGGAAAATTGAGATTTAACAAACCGGTAGATTTTATTAAATAAACATCAGATTTAAAACCCAGTTGGCCTTGAGACGAAACAAAAAATGTTTTTGACACTTTTGTATATGACAACATTTATTAATAGTATGACTGGTTTTTTGTTATTACTGGAACAGGGTTTAATTACAATTATTGTTAATGGAAATGAATAAAAAAGGGTTTTAAATCTGATGTTTATTTAATAAAATCTACCGGTTTGTTTAATCTCAATTTTCTCAAAAACTGTTAAAAATTTCGTTTTTCATTAGGAATACCTTTTTTTATGTTGTAATAAAATTTTTAAATTTAATATTTTTCCTATAAAATCGTACATCAAATTAAATACAAAAAACTTAAATACTTTTAAAGCTATCCCCCTGTATTACCCGCTACTGGAAAAATGTGGCAATTTTTATATTTTTTCAAAAAGAACCCAAAAAGTTATCATAGAGTACAAAATTTTATTAATTTATCTTGAAATGTTTCGAAAATATTAATAAAAAATCATTCTCAGGAATCAACTTTCACGCCCTGTATATCGAAAACGAAGTGCCTGTCGATTTATAGCCTATTCTAGATAGGAATAAACAGCATGAGGATATCGGAAACGCTAATAGATACAAAATCGTTTAAATGAGGAAAAAGTTGTGTAATGTAAAGCAAATTAATAATTTGTTTTTATACCGGCTAAATTCCCAATGGCTACGAAAATACCCGAAAAAATTTTTTTAATGGTTTTTATTTTTTGCAAATAACTCTTATACGGTTATAGTTAGAAGAATGAAAGTTTTACATTATTAAGACATTTTTTTGAGAACTTCGTAGAGATGTGCCAATTTTCTTATTACATCTTTATTTTCGAAGATCAATTGTTAAACTTTTTATTTTCATAGAGGCGCAATATTATTATATTTTTACTCTACGTTTTTAAAATCGTCATCAAATTCTATTTTCATCTGGCTATCATTCGTAGAGTTTCTGAGAAAAATACCAAATAAAATACATAGCTGAAAAAGTAATTTTATGACGATTTGAAAAATGTAAATATTCCATATTGTATCTACATGAAAACCAAAAGTTTAACAATTTATCTCTAAAAGTAAGGATTAAATAAAAAAATCTGGCAACACCGCTAAGAAGTTCTCAAAAAAGCGGCTTAATAATGTAAAACTTTCATTTCTCTAACTATAACCCTATAAGAGTTATTTGCAAAAAATCCAAAATGCCAAATTCGGCTTTTTTTCGGGCATCTTCGTAACAATTGGGAATTTAACCGGTATAAAATACATTATTAATTTGCTTTAAATTGTGCAACTTTTTTTAACTTTAAGCAATTTTGCATCTATTACCCGTTCTGAGATCCCTATGCTGTTCATCCTTATCTGGGACAGTCTGTATATTTACATGAAGTTTTCGTCATATTTTGAGACCTAGAATACGTGGTTGAGTCTATGGCACACATGTTCAGAAACGCCTTTTACAAACATACCCTACCTATGCCGATTTACATCCTTGAACAACTCAGTTATAGCATGACTCGTTGGTAATTAAATAAGATCTTGAATCAATTTTCAAGTGTGTACTTATAGATTAAATAATTTCCATTGAAAACCACCAACTGGGCTCCTCGTGTATCAAGGAGGAAAAATACAATGACTCGACTTATTTCTTTATTTGAAAGTGGTTTTAGCCATAAATGTGTGTATCAAATAGTAATTGTTGTATCTATAAGTGTGTGCTCAGTGCATTGAATGTAACGTGAAAAGTTGGATCCGTGCATAATTTCGGCTGGACCAACTCAGCTTCATTCGATGTGATGTAATGGAGAATTCAAAGGTCTCTGATGCCCCTGAAACCAAAAAGAAGTCTCACCCCTATGCGGAAGCTAATTTCTTGTCTAAATTCTTCTTCACGTGAGTGTTAGTTGTGTGAGTTAATGTTGCATTAATGTGGAATTTCCAGATGGATGTTTCCCTTATTCTTAAAGGGGTGGAACGCGGATTTGCAGAAAGAGGACTTGTTTCCAGCCCTTACAGCCCACGAATCCAAGTATTTAGGTGACAAGTTAGAAAAACAATGGCAAAAGCAAACCGACAAAATACGGGGTACTCCCTCTTTATGGAAGGCGTTGATTGGGGTGTTCGGCAAACAAACGTTTTTCATGGGAATGTGTTATCTTTTCCTAGAAATTTTTGTCAGGTGAGTTTTAAGTATTTTTAGAGGAGTAGTATATCGGTCGGGTTCCAGACTCACAATGCCCTTATTTTTGGCTAAACTGCTTAGCTATTACGAACCAGGCTCGGGGACCACCAAAACGGAAGCCTACTATTATGCCTGGCTCATAGTAATTTGCACGTTTTTTTCTGCAGCTTTTCAGCATACCTTTGTTCTGCATAATATCCATTTAGGTGAGTCTAAGCAGTAGCAGCTCTATAAAGTTTGCTTACATTGAGAGTTATTTAAGTACATTTTTACACTTGAGCTCAAAATTAACCGAACTATTAGATTTTTCTAGAAATCAAACATTAAAAAAATATTTACAGTGTCACTAGTTGAACATTTAGTAAAATTTAATATTGGGAGGTTAAAGTACATACAGTGAAAAAAAATGAAAGAAGAAAAAGGGAAACAACATTACGAAAAAAAAGAAAGTCTACAAATTTACTAATAAAAAAATACATTATATCACGTAAAAATTTTCTAAATGAACAATAACATGTTTAGTAATATGTATTGCCTCCGCAAACTCTAATCACGGTGTCCATACAATTGGGTATGTTATGGGACAACGCAAGGGATTTGCTCTCATTCGTCATGAAATCCTTGTTCCAAGTCATTTAGGGATTGAAATTCAGCGTGATTACGATGAATACATCGGCCCAAAATATCCCATGCATGTTTTATGGGTCTCGAGTCTGGACTCCTCGGGGGCCATGGCAATAAAGATACTAACTGTATAAATGGAAACGACGTTTCTATGGACTTCATTTAATCGTTGGATAAGTGCTGGAGCTGACAATGTGCGGTCGTATACCATCTGCATTATGATGAAACGATCTTTAATTAAACTTGTGGTTCTTGGTCTATCTTGTCCTGGTCTTCTGGTAAAATGTCCTGTTTCTCGGAATCAGTGTAATGCATCTGATACAGTACTTCGAGGAATTCCTAAAGCATTTGCGATATAACGGATACTCTGCCCATTATCTTGCAAGGCAACAGCTTGCGCTACTGATTCAGGTGGCATAATTTTTTTGTTGCAAGAATAAAAAACTGAAAACTATATTTTCACTAGAAGCAAACTTGGTGAAATTGAAAATGGTGCAAGAACTTGGAATGATGCTACTTAATTTAAAAAGCTCATTTCGTCCTGATATTCAACAAACTGTAATTTTCTGAGTTTTTTTAGATTATACAGGGAAAAACTAATCTAAACAAGTTGGAACAAGAAAAAACGTTGTGGCTGATAAAACATAAACCAGATTTCAAAAAAATTTCCAAAACTTTTTTTTGAATTGCAAAAATATATAAAAATTTAATCGTACAGTTAATTTTACACTTCAGTGTATTACGTAAATTCGGTGATAAAAATTAATTATTTGTAGTGTTTTGTGTTTCTTGTATTGTGCAATATATAATAATAGCAAATGCCGTGATAATTTTTGCCTCTCTAACTTGAATCAATATTTGTTTTTGAATTTTAAGTAACACGAAAATCCTGGAGTGAAGGTATAAATTTACTATTATATTATTGTCTGTAACTACCATTTAAGGAATGAAAGTACGAGTAGCCACATCCACCCTAATCTACCGCAAAGCCCTAAAACTGACCACAAGCGCCTTAGCGGAGACTACAGTAGGTCAAATGGTCAACTTAATATCAAACGATGTTGGGCGTTTCGAGCTGGTCACTGTGCACGCCCATTATTTGTGGTTGGCTCCCCTGGAAACCATCGTGGTACTCATTTTGATGTATTTTCAAGTGGGATTTACGGGGATGATCGGGGTCATTCTTCTACTGACATTCATCCCTTATCAAAGTGCGTTGGCATCGCAATATTTTAGACTTATTTTTAGTAACAATTTTTGTAGTGTACATGGGCAAGAAAATTTCCATATACCGATTGGCTACTGCCATAAAGACCGACGAAAGAATTCGTCTTATGAATGAGATAATTTCGGGCATTCAAGTCATTAAAATGTACACCTGGGAGAAACCTTTTGCCAAACTGGTGGAAATAGCTCGCAGGTGCTTATTTGTATTTTAGACACTAATTTATTTATTTATTTATTTGCATTGATGTTCAGAAGGGAGATGGACCAAATAAGGAAAATTTCAGTCATCAGAGGGATCATGATGTCTTTCAACTTATTTCTCAATAATACCGCCATCTATCTCTGCGTCTTAGTCTACGTGTTAACGGGACACATCCTAAATGCCCAATACGTCTACATCCTCCAATCTTTCTACGGAATTTTACAAGTGTCGGTGACAATGTTCTTTCCGATGGGAATCACCAATTTCGCCGAAGCAAACATCTCAGTCAAAAGAATCCAAACATTCCTCAGCTACTCGGAAGTGGCTTTCGACTCAAGCAGCACCTTCTTCAATCAGCTACAATCCAAAGAGTGCTTAAAGGATAATAATCCTCAACCTCCTGCAGGAATACACTTGAAAAAAGCCTCATTCAAGTGGGTAAAGTCATCATCTAACAATAACTTGTATGATTTGGATGTAGAAGTGGATTCAAAGGAGCTTGCAGTGGTTATTGGTCCAATTGGAAGCGGCAAAACTACCCTCTTTCACGGCATTCTTGGAGAATTAACAGCAGAGTCTGGGGTGGCTACAGTTAATGGAAGGATTTCTTATGCTTCACAAGAGCCTTGGTTGTTCGTTGGCAGTGTTAGAGAGAACATAGTTTTCGGCCAAAAATTCGACGCCAGGCGGTACCACGAAGTGGTACGAGTTTGTCAGCTCGAAAGGGATTTCACTTTATTTCCTTACGGCGACCGTACCATCGTAAAGGAGCGTGGAGTGTCTCTTAGTGGTGGTCAAAGGGCTCGCATCAACCTTGCCAGGGCCGTTTACAAAGACGCAGATATATATTTGCTGGATGACCCTTTGTCTGCCGTGGACGTCCATGTCGGCAGACAACTGTTCGATGAATGTATCATAGAGTATCTTAAGGAGAAATGCGTTATATTAGTCACGCACCAGTTGCAGTACCTGAAAAACGTGAAAAAGATATATGTGCTGGGAAATCGGACAATCGAACACTCGGGGACCTACGAGGATGTGCAGAATTCTGGAAAGGACTTCACGAAACTTCTTAACGAACTGAAGGATATCATAGATGATGAGGAGGATAAGGAAGAGACAGGGAGTATTGGAGAGAACGAAGAACTGAAACCTGTGAGGAGGAGGAGGGCATTTACGAAGGAAATTGTACCGGACAGTGACAAGGTGAGTTAAAGTAGTTTTTATACTGTTTTTAATACACTTGGTTGATTTCAAACAAATTTTTTTCTTCTATCTACCCAATAAGAAGAAATATTTGAGCTATCAAAATAGCAATTATTTATAGCAAACTTCTTTTCAGGCACCTCAAGTCGAGGCAGAAGGTCGAGGAGCAGGGAAAGTGTCTTGGAAGGTCTACACTTCATACTTCCTATCAGGAGGACATTGGTGCAAGATATTCACTCTTTTCATCATCTTTCTTGTGGCTCGGTTCGTTTCCAGTTTAGTTGACTATTACCTCAAAATTTGGTTAGTCATCAAATTCGCATTATTTCGTATTACTGATTTGGAACAAGCGTTTTTACAGGGTGAATATGAATCAAATCAAAAAGGTTAATGACACGCACTTTGATCTCCAAAACCCTTTTGAAGAGTTTTGGATCAAGAGCATGGCAGAGAACATAGTACTCATTACCTATACTATTCTGATAGTCTTGATGATCACCTTAACACTGGGGCGTTCTTTGGCGTTTTACAGATTCTGCAACAAAGCTTCAGTGAGGCTGCACAATAATATGTTCGATAAAATCGTAAATGCGACCATGCGGTTCTTCAACATAAATACTTCCGGGAGGATTCTAAACAGGTTTTCCAAAGATATGAATCAAGTAGATGAAGTGTTGCCCATCACTTTGTTAGATACTTTGCAAATTACCTTGACCGTGATTGCCATATCTATCTTGATAGCTACAGTTAATCCATTGATGATGATTCCAGCTGTTGGGATGCTGATTATTTTCTATTTCATGCGAATTGTTTTTCTAGCCACCAGTAGGGACATTAAGAGACTTGAAGGAATTGGTAAGTGAGGAAATTGGAAAAAATGGCGTAATGGAAATTGATTTAGCAAGAAGTCCTGTGTATTCACACTTGACGGCTTCGCTACAAGGCTTGACCACTATCAGAGCTTTCGGAGCCCAGGAGATGCTTAAGGAAGAGTTCGACAGGTGTCAAAACACCTACAGTGGGGCTTACTTCATGTTTTTGGGAGCCAACAGGACTTTTGGTTTTTGGCTAGATATGTATTGCGTTGTTTTCATTGCACTAGTCACGCTGAGTTTCCTATTTTCTGATAGCGGTTAGTTTTTGGTTTTTTCTAGTAGCATTATTTTTGCAATTTGACGCATATTCAGAGTCCTTTGGAGGGAATGTCGGTTTCTCAATCACTCAGTCCATGAATCTAACCGGTATGTTCCAATGGGGTATGCGCCAGTGGAGCGAACTGGAGAATATCATGACCTGCGTGGAGCGTATCAAGGAGTACGCAGATGTGATACCTGAGCAAGATGTTGATACAAAAGATCCACCTAAAGAGTGGCCCCAAGATGGGAATATAAAATTCGAGAAGCTCAGCATGAGATATTCTGTTGATGAACCATTGGTGCTAAAAGAGCTCACATTCGACATTAAAAGCACTGAGAAAGTGGGCATCGTAGGTCGAACTGGGGCTGGAAAATCGTCCATTATTATAGCCCTATTTAGGCTGGCGTTGAATGAAGGCAAAATAATAGTCGATGGCGTTGATACGGCCAAGATCACTTTTGTCAAACTGAGATCAAGTATATCAATTATTCCTCAAGAGCCTGTGCTGTTTTCCGGAAGCCTGCGTAAGAATTTGGATCCATTCGACGAGCATTCCGATGAGGTACATCAATATAGTAAACAAACGCAGTAAACATTGTTTTATGTTAATAGGCAATTTGGAATGCCCTGGAGGAAGTAGAGCTAAAAGCAGCAATCTCCAACCTAGCTCAAGGCTTGGAAAGTAAAATATCCGAAGGTGGATCGAACTTTAGCGTAGGTCAACGTCAGTTGATCTGCCTAGCCCGGGCCATTATCAGAAATAACAAAATCTTAGTTTTGGATGAGGCCACAGCTAATGTGGACCCTCATACCGATTCCTTGATTCAAGCCACCATTAGAAACAAATTCTCAAGGTGCACAGTATTAACGATAGCGCACAGATTGCACACGATCATGGATTCTGATAAAGTGTTAGTAATGGATGCTGGACGAAAGTTGGAATTCGGCCATCCGCACGAGCTTCTGCAGGATAAACGAGGCGTATTTTACGAGCTGGTGCAACAGACGGGGAAAGCCATGGCTGATAATTTAAGTGCAATTGCATTTGAGGTAAGATTAACCACCTCTCTCATTTGTTTACATTTCAGCGTTCGCCAACATGTAAATCGTTAGGTCTTTCCAAAAGCGATGAATGTTAAATTGAGCTTATAGCTTCAGATAGATTTTCGAGGCAGTTTCTCAATATATTTCGCTCTAAACACACTCACTGAACTCGGTAGAAAATAGTTTTTTATGGGAATTTTCTTGACAATGTGAGTACAATGGTGAGTACGACTACAACGATTTGAAGTACTCTTTACCTAATTTTTAATTGCTCTTCGGTTAAATTAAGCTTTTAGCTTCAGGTGGGTTAATGAGGCAATTTCTGAATGTATTGCAGTGTAAACGTACTCATTTAACTCGATTAAGAATAGACTTTCTGTTAGGAATTTTCTTGACAAATTGGTGGATACGGAGCGGAGTATACCTAAATTTTAATTACTATTCAACTTTACATTTTGGAGGGATTTTGGAAGCATGGATTCACTGCGTCAAAACGAAGAATTGTGTTTTAATAACGAAAAAAAACATGGTTTACTTTTAATCTCTTTATTTTTGTAGAATTACTCTTCATCACTACCGTTACAAAATGTGGTTGAGAACAGATCTGAAGCAGACTGATATCCTTCAAGATTCCGCAGGATTCAAGGACAACATATAAAGTAAGATTCTCTGCATGTGTTAAATTATTTATTTAACAGTATATCTTTTTGCTTGCATGCTGTAATAATAGAAACTCATCGACATAAAAATAAAATCACTATTTACGGATCTTTTACATCTCCGACGTTATATCTACGTCACCTGCAAAAGGATCCTTTTGTATAGTCCTAAAACTGTTTTAACAGTTATTTAGGAAAATTTGCGCATGTAGAATACTTATTTAATGGATAAGTGTATTAAGGCTCATTAACATACGCGTGTTAGTGATAACATTTTTCCGTCGGCTGTGTTGCAAAAAAAATACAAAGCGTACGAATTACCGACGTTTAAACTTTCGGAAGAAGCCTTGAAATATTTGTCAATAACAAATATCGATTACGGGACAAGGGATTTTTTAGACGCCAACAGCAAATGCGGTTTACTTCTCAAATTTGCAAAATTAATGGGGCAGTGGGCTTTATTTCTGAGAGTTTTTCTATACATTAAAGAAGAAAGTCATTTGACGGAAAATTGTTACTAAGATAGGTCCAAATTTTAACATTTCGGCTCGAATGAACACAGCGGGTTCACGTCCACACTTCGCCGAACTCTTTGAGCAATTCGGCGCGTTTTGTTCGGCTCGGCGAAATTGGTCTATCTTCGCGTTTGTTCGGTTTTGATTGTTCGGCTCGTTCGTTCTGTTTGTTCGGGCCAAAATGTTCAAATGTAGACCTTTAGATGCTAAACAACTCAATCATGCCTAAAGACTTTCTCATCCAAATCACCTAATAATACCAGAACTACCACATAATATCGATCAGTTCTTCTTTACCATACTCTACACTTCTTCTGTGGGTTCATCTTTGACCCTACGGGGCAATTGAAATCCTTTGCGAACTCATCCGAATTGCTCATGGGTCCCAATATCCTAAATTGCGCCGGAGAGTGGTATCCTGTTAAGATCCTCAACTTCAGAGTTTCCGGGCGATAGCGGGCGCACCAGCTGTTTCCGGCGGACACCCAAAACATCTGGTTTGGAGTGAAGGGTAGTCCGGCCAGCTGGGGTTCTGGACCGTTACGTTTGATCCATTTTTGGTAAGCCAGGTAGGCCTCTTTGACTCCCCCATTGTCCGCAATGTTCTCCCCTTGCGTGTTTATACCGTTGAGCTATAAAGGAAGGTGGTTGTGTTTGAATGATTCGTAGGTTTTGTGAAGCGTGAACAGTGTAGAATGCTTGTTGTTTGTAGATTGGTTGTAAGTTTACAATGCATTAAATTTGGTGTGTGTTAAGAAAATTGCTTGAATTTCACTAACTGGAGCTTGACGCTAATTCTCCTCTTTTAGGCTGTGTGGGAAGTTTGTTCAGGATTATAGCTAATTATTTGGATGAATTAAGGCCTACTAACCTGAATATTTCTTTTTAATATCTATTATTTATAAAAGTAAATATGAAATATGTACAATTCAATAATAATCGGCATTACCAGTGGTACGTATATACAAGTGACTGACACATGCCGTATTTAGCGTTACATTACACAAGCAACACGCAGCTACTTTCCCCTCACCTTTTAGCACATAAATATTATAAGAATGGCGACAAAAACTACAATAGGATAAGCTAAAAATCGTTTTATTAAAAACTTCTTTTTTATTGAAAATTATTAAGTTTTGAAAGTTGCTTATACCAAAGTTAAAAAATTGCTAGTTGGAAGAGTTTCCGTGACAAAAATCTATTATTTGTAGTAAGTACAGTATATTTTATTAATATTTTATAATTTTCTATTGTCGAGTTTAACGCATGATATAAATATTCTGCCTATTAAGATTCCTTAAACTTTACCTACTCCCAGTCCTTAATCCTCGAAAAAATTAACGCACCACGAATTATACCACAACTTTGATGCTAAATAACTGTTAAATCAATTAGCTGTTTTTAGTGATTCTTGCAATTAATTATAAACCAATTCTTTAAGATTCGGATTATGAACTTAGATTTGTAGCAAAAGTCCATTACTGTTGCATATCGAGTGAAACAAATATATAAAAATGTTTCCCTAAATTTCGGAATCAACATCCCCATTTTTTTCATTTTTTTTTTTTTGGTTAATTTGAAAACTGTTATATTGAAGCAAATGATCTTTTTTCGAAAAAAGGAGGTGTGGTTGATTCGCCCGCTAAGAAATTATGAAGGACCGACGCTAGAAATATAAGGATGTGATGTGTTTCGTGAAGGACAGACGTACAATTAAATTTTAAGAAAATGATAAAATCGGACTGTAGGAAGTTATTTAGGACTAAAACTGTGGTAAAGTTTTAGTGATGCGATCATTTTGTCCAGGGGTTTATAAGCTATGTAAATAGAAAAGAGCTCTGATGCAGAGCATTGTATATATAAAATCCAATTTAGCACACTCTCATTCAATCACCTAAAAATCACATTCAAGACATAAAATAAAAACACTCAATCAACAAATCACAGCGACCTCTCGCACGATCGGCCCTACCACACTTCGCACTTGTGCGTAGGATTCATCGTTGAGCCTTTGGGGCAGTTAAAGTCCTGCGCGAAGTATTCCATGTCGCCTATAGGTATGATGACCCGGTACTTATCGGGCGCGTGCTCATCAGTAATGACCACTTGGCGCAGTTCTTCTTCCCTTGTGGCCGAACACCAAATACTCGCCGCCGATATCCAGAACATTTGCCGGCCGTTGTATTTCAACCCCGGCAAAAAGGGCTCTTCCCCGTTTCGAGATATCCATTTGCGGTACGCTAAGTACGACTCCTTAATGCCTCCGATATCGGCTATGTTTTCGCCCTGGGTGTTTATGCCATTCAGCTGTAAGAGGAAGGTTAAGCTGATGTTAGTCTATACCATGCAGAATGCTGTAATTATCACGAAAGCGCGGGTTATGTTTTTCTATGGTCACTCTGTATGCTTAAGTTTTACAAGACAGTAGAAAGTTGAATTCACAAGAACATTGAACATTCCACACGTGTAACTACATCAGCGAGGGTTAAATATTAAGGCCCTGTTGTACAGGGTATCTCAAATTTGATGGTTCCACGGTTATTACAAAATGAAGATTTGCAATTTTTTAAATTGAAAAAAAAGTATTCGTTTTTTTGAAAGTTAATTAGGAGACAATATACAGGGTATTTCAGAACTATGGGGTTAAATTTCTAGGGATTGTTCAGTTCCGAGTGCAACGATAGAAGACATTGAAGTATAAGAACCCTTGTCTGAAAATGTCTCTCTACAGCCATATGATGCTTTAAGACAGTTATGTACAACAATGTTTTTATCGAGTTTTAGTACGTTTCATTTTAATTTATTTGTACAAAATAACACTACAGTAATTCTTCAAAGTGTCGTCTTTGAATCTAATTGCACCTGTTTAAAAAACGTACATAATTTCTGCCGACTTGGCTAAAAATTTGATAATCTTTTTGAACGACTTCAAATACCGCAGTAATTCGTTCAATTAGGTTTTGCGCTGTTTCCCCTGGCAGTTCATGAACCAGAGATTTTACATATCTCCACAGAAACAAATCTAAAGGTGTTAAATCGTGTTATCTAGGGGGCCACGGAACTGGACCACTTCTGCCGATACAATGTTGTCCGAACTGATGATTTAAATACTGACGGGCTTGAACAGAGAATTTCCGTTATCAGTCTTGGCTAAGATAAGCATTTAGTAAAAAGTACTTAACAAGTGCGTTCAAGTTCAAGGACGACATTTTGAACAATTTCTGCAGTGTTATTTTGTAGAAACAAATGAAAATAAAATGTACTAAAACTCGATAAAACACAATTTTGCGTATAACTGTCTTAAAGCATCGTAAGGCCGTAGCGCCTTAGGGAGATATTTGCGGATACTGGTTCTTATACTCAGATGCCTTCTATTTTTGCACTGAGTAATTCCTAGAAGTTTGATCCCATAGTTATGAAACGCCGTTTATAGGGTGTCCCATTTAAAAAATTATAATTATAGTTAATTGCGGTTAAACTATTTGCTGTAAATTGAAATAAAGTATGCCTTCGGATTTTAGCTGAATTCTAAACTATGATTACACAACTGGGCCTTAATAGTTGCAGGATCGGTCTGGATGCCAATATTATTATTGAAAACTAATGGTTGCTATTAAATTTGCTAATTTTGATATTTATCTAAACTACCACGCATCTACTACTTCGAATAGGAGTTATGGAAGATATAAAGCTCCCCCTTATCCCAATTGTTAAGTCATGGTTCAAAATCAATTTAGCTGAACCAATAATAATTGAACCACCCTATAAGAGTAACATTGTATCTCCAAGTGTCCCAAATTAGATTAATTCAACAGCAATGCTATTCTTATGACGTGGGTCAAGTGCCAGTCAGGTTTAGCTACACCAACTTTAGAACCATTGCTTGACTGGATCTGAAAGGCAGTTCCACCAAGGAACTTGACAAAAGTTTACCTTCAAACCGAGTGTATTGGTCAGATTGGTTTGGTATAATTGGTGCAACAACTTCTTATACATATACAGGATGTCTAAGATAAGGATGGTGAAGTATAGGAATATGCAATGGGAATTATACATTACTGTTTGCATGAGAATGCACACGATAATGTATTCATAACATATTTTACTATGACTGTCAAAATATTTAATTGTTACTGTTTTCCATATTATTATTTTCATTCCACGTTTCTATAAGGCGCTAGGTAACGCATAGAAAAAATCCATTATTTATTATAATGTTTTTCACATTACTAAAACCACACAAAATTTGGGACTATTGTAGGTGATTTCTAAATGATTTCTATAAAAAGACAGACGAAACTATAAACAAACATGCTATTTCGTTTCGCCTGGGTCGTTGGGCGGCACCATGCAAATCAACCCTTTGCCCTTGTATAAATAATAGATGGTGACAGAAGTCAAATTTGACATATTAGTGAGGTTAGAATATTGAATTTTTTGCGTTCCTGTTTTACATAGTGCTTACTCAAATTTGACATTCATTAGGTTTTTAACCTCGCTCATATGTCAAATTTGACTCCTATCACTGTCCATTATTTATACAAGGACAAAACAACTGATTTTGATGACACAGAATTTTTTACTCGAATTTTCATAACTTTATCTCATTTTCTGTCATTCATCAGTGCAATTTTATACCTTCAGAATTACATTAAAATTGATATGCATGCATATTTACACAACTCAAAGCGATTTCAAATCCAAACCAAGGTGTATAAACAAAAAAAATGTATGTACAGAAAGCTTCAATCTACACGCCTGCACACTGATAACTTACGTTTAGATTTAGCTCGGGCACGCTGTAGTTTCCATATTGGTCAATGATGCACTGGGCCTTTTCTACAAACGCCTTCTTCGTCTCCTCTTGCCACCAGTCCACCAAATTTCCATTTTTGTCAAATTGTCGGCCTTGGTCATCGAAACCATGAGTGATTTCGTGCCCAATTACGAACCCTATGGCTCCGTAGTTCATATACCTAGGTCGGTCTGCATTGAAGAAGACTCCTTGCAGAATACCCGCAGGGAATTCTAAGAGAGAATATACAGGGTGTTATTTAAGTACGTGGCCAAACTTCAAATGGTGATTTTTCGAGTGATTCTAAGACGAACACTTTATATAAACATAGGTTCCGTAACGCTTCGTTTTCAAGATATAGGGGTGAAACTTTTTTTCAAATCGTTTCTTGTTAAAATATTAATAATTCTTTAGCCGATTTTGTTAAAATTTGGCAATGTTATTTATGGTTATTATTGTTATTTATGCGACAGTGATTTTTTGAAAACATTTTTCGCATTAAGCACAGTCATGGCCACCCAGGTCACCAGATTTAAATCATTAGATTTTTTCCTTTGGGGGCATGTAAAGTTCTTCGTTTATAGAACTCCGGTTAACACTGAAAAACAATTAATCCGACGGATACGGGATTCATGTAATCAGATAAGATATACGCCGGGAATATTTCAACGCGATCGGCAATCGATGTTAAGACAAGCTAATGCTTGCAATTAAGTTGAAGAACATTTTAAGCAACTATTATAAGTTTCGTGTTATTTATTAAATGTCTTTTTATTTAAAAAAATGGTGTACCATTTATATAAGTGCAGTTTTAATAAAGCGATGGTCTTGTTTGATTTTTCTTAAATTTCTGGCGTTACCCCTATGCACGCCACTATTAAAAGAGACAAACAATTTCTAACTTAAAAAATTCTTTTGTACTACATTAAAAACTCTCAGCAAGTTTCAATATCATATTAGTTTGCGTCTTCTTGTTATTTAGAAGTTTTTTTTAATGTAAAGATTTAAAAAAAATTTGACACCCTGTATCTTGAAAACGAAGCATCGCCAAACCTACGTTTATATAAATTTTTCTTCTTAGAATCACTCAAAGAATCATCCCTTGCAGTTTGGCCACGTTCTTAAGTAACACCCTGTATAATAAAATGGTTGTAATGAGTGTTGCACGTGAGTACTTACGAATACTGTTCTCGATTGCTGAATAAAAGGCATTTACCACCGCGGGCCTGCCATGGGTGATCCAGTCAGTTTTATTAACCGGCTGGCGAAGTCTTTTGAAGGAGAGTCGTGTTCCGAATAAGGTTAGATTCAAGATGGAGCGAAGATACTTGTTTTCATCCAGTTCAAGCTGGAAATGTGAAATTTGAGTATGCAATAAAAACGACTTAATCACATACATCTTGATAAAATTCCACCAGTTTCTTGTCGTCTAGCATCTCATCAGGATATCCAATATGGGTCGACATAGATTTAGCCTTGTCCATGGCATTTTGCTTGGTCTTCTCGTCCATCCAATCAACTTTCTTTAAGATTTCTTCAAATTCTTCCCTAATATCTGCGACCATCTCTTTGGCATTCTGTCTAGCTTCCTCATTGAAGAATTTGCGAACGTATAGAGCACCAGCAGCAATGGACAAACTAATTGTAACGAATCCTTAGTTTGTCTTTTATTTCAATCAACAAATAAACTGTTGACAAAAATGGTCGGAAGGGCATATTTTTTCGTCGTTTTTCAGAGCTCGCGTTTTGGAAATATTGCATAATTTTACGGTATTACGAGGACAGTGCTGAAATAAGCCACCATCAGGCTCAATCAGTGATCCCAGAAGAAACGGACTTTCGGAATCTTTTTTTATGCGTGAAAAGACATTTTCGAAATATGAGCTGGCAGCAATGAAAAACTGTGTCTCTCCAACTATTTTTGTGAGCAATTTAATAGGCACCTTCCAGCTGAAACATCAATGCACTCCTTCCATCTAGCTTCCCTTTCAGTCCTCCCAGTAACAATGGTAGTATACTCCAACTGTCTCTTTCTCAATGCTTCATTGAGATATGAAATTGATGAGGCAGCAGCCCTCCACATGACATAATTAGCCTGTACCCTCTTAGGTGTCCTGGAAATCAGAGCTTCGAAGTCCGTAATGTAATTGGGGATGCTAACGATGATGGTTTCCTCAGTGGTCACTGTGATGTCTGGCCCAAGCAGGGTATTTATGTATTCCAACCATGGAATACTGGGAAATTTTTGTTGCATCTCGCTTATGGTCATGGGGTTGTACAGGGCGGTCGCGTTTCGTCTCTTTTCACTTGGCAAAGAAATCTTTAAAGGTAACTCGCATTGGTTTACTTGGCCATGGTCAAGCAAAAAACAATAATCGTAACTTAACCGGCATAAAACCCTGGCTCAGGTCACTGAATTTTAATAATCGAGAATTCAGAATTTCTGACCTTTTCAGTGGTCTGCACTTCATGGTTCATGAATATTAATGCTGTTTACTTACGTTGGCCAATTTCATTTCAAATTCTAAAGAATCCATGAGTTCTTTGGTTGCGCGCTCGCGTTCAGCCCCAAACAAGACGGCGATGTCCACCATATAGTCGTAATAAGCTTTTACGAGTTTGTCGCCCATTCCTTTCGTTAAGAATTCCCTACGTAAGCCTAAAGAAGCTTGATCGAGCTGGAATTATTAGTCCGATTTATGATTTGGAAAGTAAAGTTTTTCAATTCAACACCTATAAATTAGACTTACATCTATAGTTCTCTTCGTCGAATTCTTCACGTCAATCCCCACAGAGAAATCCATAAAATAATCCACGCTGTATCCCACCTTTCTGAACTTATACACCGACTGCCTCCAATCGAAGTTTCCTTCATTCCATTGGGCTCCTTCTAAAGCCGGCCAACCTCCCAAATATTTCAAAATCGTATGAATTGTGTTCAGTCCTGAAAACCACTTTCTCAATCCGAACAATTTTTCAAGTCGAAATCAAATACCATCAGATTCGATTAAAGTTTTGTTCATGCAGGCCTTGTAGAGTTTCTTGGTTAGCTGGAAAGGTTGCGGTTCATCGGCTTTAATAGGCTCTTCTATCATTTTTCTAAGCTGTTCCTGCAGTTCGTCACTTATCAAACTAAAAATCGCATCATTTTGCACTACAGCAGGAGGAGCGTTTTCGGTCGTTTACCTGAACGAAGTAACCGATGACTTATCATCAGGAATGATGGTTTTTTTTATGAAGTTACCGCAAGTGAATTGATAGAAATCGTCGCAAGGATCTACGGATTGATCCATGTACTCCAGCACCCTAAAAATGACTCGATATTGTAGGGTAATCGCTACATATCATTGGAGTGTTAGGCTTCATTGAATATTTCCGAAGTTAGATTAATAAAGGCAGATTTTCAGTTCATCTTTAAAGATAATTTTGAGAAGTCTAGGCAACTTGAGTTTTTTTCCCTTGAACACTCTGTATATCATTGAATGTTATCAATAACACAGAACAATTTCTTAGTATACTTTCCTTTGGTTATATTTATTACTTTAATAGTAATAAGAACACCTTGTATATTACGCGATTTTTAGATTACTCCTGAGGCTGCTTCATATTTTAAGAGAATGTGCATTAACGTAGGTGCTGGATTTTGCACTTTTAGAATATTTTTTCCAAGCACTTCATTTCAATCAACCACACTAACCTAAGGTAACCTTTGTTTTGTATATTCAAGAATACTAAATTCAACACCGCCAGAGAAATTCAACTAATGAGCTTAATATTCTTTCTCAACTAATCTTAAAGCTGCTCTACGATTTAAAAAGATGTGCAGTGGCGTAGGTACCTAGAATATTTAACATTTTTAGGATAGCATTTTCTAAATCGCCATTGGACTATTGTCCTCGGAAATTCCATTGGTGTAGGCGCTCTAACACATGAGGATAGTCCCAGAAGTACCCGATGTAATACTTAAAGATAAAAAAAATGGAAAATAATACATTATTTCTCAATATAATTTCCTTTGAGATTGACATACTTTTTTCAGCGGTGTTCTATCGTTCCTATACCCTGTTTTTTGTAAAAAGCTTTGAATGTTTCAAAATACCATAAGTATCAACCTCGGACTCCACTGTTTCATTATTGGCAAATCCCTTTTCCTCAAATCACTTTTTCAAATTTGGAAATAGAAAATAATCTGAGGGGGCTAAATCTGGCGAGTAGGATGGGTGAGGAAAAAGTTCGAAACTAAGTTGATTAATTTTAGCCATCGCGATAACGGAAGTGTGGACTGGTGTGTTGTCTTAATGAAACAAGACTTCCTTTTTCGCCAAATGCAATCGTTTTTTGTTAGTTTTTTCGCTAAAACGCTGCAGCAAATTTGCCTAATAATATTCTTCATTTATTGTTTTTCCTTTAGGGAGATAATTAATAAAAATTATCCCACGTGCATCCTAAAAAGCTAACGTCATCACCTTTCCTGCAGATGGAAGGGTTTTTGTCTTCTTTGGAGCCAATTCTCCTCTTCGAGTACATTGTTTTGAGTGCTCTTTCGTCTCAAATGTGAAATGATAGACCCATGTTTCATCCATGGTTATAAATCGACACAAAAACTCGGCTTTATTGCTGCGGAACTTTACCAATAATTCTCTTTTTATTTAATTGTGAGTAATCGAGGCAGCTATCTTGCGCACAGCTTCTTCATATCTAATCGTTCAGTCAAAATGCGATGTAAAGTTTTTTTTTTAAATATCTATCGTGTCTGCTAACTTGCGCAATTTTAGCCAACGATCTTCCAGTACAGTTTTGTGGATTTTCATCACAATTTCTGAAAGGGTCACGTCATTAGGTCGACCACTGCGGAGTTCGTCTTAGCAGCTCGTACGAACGTGTTTAAACTCTACCACTCAATAACTTACAGTTATTAACGAAAGATTTCCCGAAAGCACAATCTAATTCCGCTTTGACGTTGGATGGACTAAGACCTTTCAAATGAAAGTATTGAATCACGTATTGATGACCAGTTTTCCCATGTTCGCAAAATCTCTAAAAGCGTTCACTAAAAACGACTCCAAAACAAACACCAATCAAAGGAGCACCCTCAATCTTTAGAAATAAGCGTTTTAAGGTTAGGTCTTTGTAATATCGAAAAATTTTTGACGAGAAATCGCCATCTATATGTCAGGTCGGGTACTTCTAGGACTATCCTCGTAAATCTCGTTTAAATGAAATTTCCAAAAAACCTCTGTGTTTCACGTTAAAAAAATAAGAAATTTAGTAACGCCACTGCAATTCGAAGCTAATGAGGTCAATGTTTTTCATGCTATCTTGACCCTAATTCATTTTATAAATTTTATGCTATACTGTACCTTGATGCGGTGTGGATACACCCGGGTGAAACACACAACTTCTGCGAGTCTTGCGGGGCGGTGATGACAAAGGTCTCTCGTCCCTGCAAGGCCTGAGCACTGTATTGCGGACCTGAAAAGTATTCGAGACACCCTGTAACATACGCAGGCTCGGTTGGTTACTTAACAATTCAACAAGCGCGCCCGTTTTCATTCTCCTTCAGGTTATTGCTCTTATTATTATTATTATTACTATTTTCAATAAGCGTTTCACTTGTGACGGCCGCAATCGAGTATGTGTGTAATCACTATTCACATTTCTTTCGATCTACATTGACTAATAGTAATGTTTCAAGCTAATTAAAATTTCTCGAAGCGCGTGTAACGGTGGCAATTGAAGGTACTCACTTGCGACTGCATCATTCCTACTGTATAGAACTGTGACTAAAGCTATAAGTACTGAGATTCCTATTAATGATAGTACGGCTGTGGTAAGGGTTAGGGATCGTTCCATGCTCGTCCTCCTTTTCCACCATGTTGGATTTCTGCAATCAAAAATACCCATCAGGATAGAAATCCTCTAGAAAGAGGACTTTTTCATGATGATGGATGTGAGAAGATTTTGTTTTTCTCGATATTGCGGCACACTCTCAAATAAGATTTTGGAGTGATGTGACAAGTTCAAGTAGGTATTTTTGCCATTTAAATTTTCTTATTGTGTTTTGTGTGATTTCAGAGACTCTACGTGCGTGTTGACTCGTGATGAGTTGGATGATTAAACTGATTTATCATTTTCCCGCTTAAATGTATACTGCTAGTTGCCGTTTTTGGAAACCGGGAAGGTAATAAGAAAAAAGGCATTGTTCTTCTTTAAGTAGAATTACATAGATAGCCAAATAGTCTGGCTAATTATTTATGTCGTTGGGTTTATCTCTTGATAAAGCGCGACGTTACAATAACGCTCTGATGGAATTTATGAGAGTATGTGTGATTTCAAGAAAACATCTCGTCATTGTTCTGGTACTTATTTACACAATGAGAATAATGAATTAAGATGAAAAAAGTGATGTATATTATGAATGGTGAGCTCGCAATCGTATTGATTCATAAACAAACTTGTAGTTTCGTGTGTTTCACACATCCCCTAATTGTAAAGGTGAAAAATTACCCATGTCATACATACTCGCATACAGAATATCCTAGAAATCAACACCGTAAATTTAGTGCATCTACTAGGTATTTATTAAGAGTTTTAAATTGTTAAACATTTTTGAATCATAGCTCTTGCAGTTTACGAGATGTTTAAGCTTGTCATTGTTTTTGACTTACATAATATGTGATAAATATTGAGGGAATTATGCAAATTTCTATCCATTTAGTTAAAATTCCTTAGGAGTTTACGGTAGAATACGATAAAAGAAGTTAAGAAAAAATACAAGACACAAAAAAATTCCAAATGGAACACTGACTTAAAGAAGTTTTGCTAGTGAAAGGGGCGTGGCCAAGAAAAAATTTCATCCTGTAGGTTCTCAGAACGATTCGACATAGCTAATTGGTGCATATAACAACAGTGACACATATTCCAGATTTGGGCTAGATATCTTATAAACTGCAGGAGTTTAAAAAGAGGAAGAAAAAAGCTCCCTGGGTTTGGCTAACGAAGCGTTTGAGTATACACACTTAAATGAATTTTCTTTACATGTTATCAAGGTATATTTACCCCTAAAAGTTCTTTCTCTACGAGTTAACATCACTAGTAACGTTAAACTTGGCAAATTGTCTTTTGGGTCTTGTTTTCTGTTCAACAAGAAATTCTGCCTTCAAGATTCAAGGCCCTGCAATTGTGGTGATTCGTTTTTTTTTCACAGAAATATAGAGCACACGTGGTGTCCTGCGATGACCTACGTCCCATTCTACGAGGTCATTTTGAAAGTGAATTCCAATTCCTCTATACTGCTTAAAGTTGTTTCTAATGAAGTACACAGTCATAGCTAACACTAAGGAACGCGTTAATCATCGATTGATCTTGAATGTATTGAAGAATCATGGTGATAAACGGGCATTCGCTGGTGATTTATTCCTCCTATCTAGTAGTTTAATCAATAAGAAATGTTGATGTTTTGAGGTTGTGTGAAAACTTTGATCATGAGGCACCAGCTTATGCGTTTTGTTGTGTATGGCAACTACTGAGGTCATTACATTGCCAATGTAATGGGCGTGGTGCAGTACCTACTAATTTATGGTATTCTTATTCGCCTTGCAAAAAATCAGGTTATACTGCTCAAGAAGGAATTTTTGTCGGTCAGGTGGTTTATACATCTTCGAATTATCAATAGGATCGATTAAGACGAACTTATTTATTTATTAGCTCACGCTATATTAATAATTCTTAATTAATAAAATAATTAAAATAAAATTAATTTTCTTATCGAAGATTTTGGACGGTTAATTTATTATTAGTAGTAAAAGCAGTTGCGAGATAAGCAACTTCTGCTATTAATGGTCTTAGATTGGCAGGAAGTCTTCTGCTAACAGGTAACAGGATTTGGAAAGTATTATATGGGTTTTTCTTTTTCGCCCGAAAAAGATACAAAATGCAGATTTGAAAGCCGCACCCGCACCACGTCTTCGGAGGTGTTCTTTTGCCTTGTGGCCTTTCACTTTTTTATGCTTTGGGCTTTCTCTGTTTTGCTGGCACATATTAGACATATTTGCAAGTTTTGTATTCTTCGAGGATTTACTTACTTCTTGTTGTCCTCCAACGTAACTTTGCTCTGGGTAGAAACGCCCATATAGATCACACCGGTAAAAGAGGCCATTTCGGCCGACATTAATGAGCCGCGTCACATACACAGTAATGTATGATTTCAGATCTAAAGTCGTATATGGTTCGTGTAAAGGACACTTCACAGTCTGCTCGTACTCGACCGCATTATCCGCCAATAAAACTTTGACTGATATTGAAACCAATAATACCAGTTTATCAAATTGCTCTTTTAGATAAAAACGATAATTTTATATGCTATGCCAATTTTACGACATAATTAATTGGAGGCTGATATCTGCTAATTAATAATACTCGTCTACAAGGTGTGAAGGTGATTTTAGTGTTGGGTTTAGAGCCACTTACGCATGCTTAGCTCGAGATATAAATCATACATGTTTTTCTCACTGTTCAGTGATTTTGTAACTTACGGAATATAAAGATCTTATAATCTACTCGTAACTGCTCTTGTGTAGGTACACAATTTGGATTATGACCACTCTGTTTCAAGAATCTGGCGGCCTTGCAAGGTCGCAGTTAAACGGTTTTTCCGAAATTGCGTGACATTAATTTTTACGTATAATTTTTGCGGTTTCACGTTTCGGAAAAAGCTATGTGATTAATTTTAGGATATATAATGGATTCCTAGTTCATTACTAATTTTAGCTCAAATACGTGTCGTAGTGCAAAGTTGAAGAATAACGCTCAATGCTATTTTTGTGCCACAACTTGAAGGTTGCGAACGAATTTATGTCTAAGTTTTGCCCCGTTGGTGATGGGCAGGCATCCATCAGATATAAATCCTGGATTTGTTACTGACCCAACATCAACCGTTTCAATATTGAAAGTAACACCATTTTGAGCAGTGATGCTATTAAAAGTGTTCATATTCAATTTCAGAAATAATTTTTGTTGTTCATATACGAACTAAGCATGAAAATGTGGTTTTACTTTGTCACCACTGCAGATTCGGTGTGTCATTTTCTGATGAAGTACATTTCTGAGTATGCATTTGATATTTTTAATCTTCAAAATCCACTTAGGGAACCCCTCAAAGTACCTCAATAGCTAACCCAATTTGGTGAAATACGTGTTTATTAATCACCGAGATACTAATTTATAATTGAACTTTTAATCTATTATTTACGTTCGTTTGAGATGCTTTCAATTAAAAAACAAACCGCAAATTCGCAGCCTTCTCCAAATTAGCGTGAATGAGATTCAAATCAATAAATAATTCAATTTAATTAAATCAAAATCCTATTTTACTGCACCGCTTTTACATTAATCAATGGCCATTATAAGAAATTGGCAATACTCCCGTTACTGCTTAACCCGCTTTCGAGCTCTCAGAGTCAAATTTCTGATATTCCGCTTTAAAAATTCCATCGGTATCAAAAAATATTTCAATGAAGCCTCATTAACGTTCCAGCATACGTGCAGTACATAATCGCATATTCATGTATTCCGGTCGGTTTCGAACCATTAAAGCGCCATCGCAATAAATCTACCAATTTAATATACCGTGTGTTTTCTTTAGAAATTTGCAACGGATACGTCGCACAGCTCACTGGAACCTGTTTTCCCTTTTTTCACAATCCACGAGGAGGGAGGCTTCGAGTCAATTTCGTTATAACACACACAAATCTTAACAATTAATTATTATAAACATGCGAAACGTCTATTAGCCAGGACAACACTTGAGAAACAGGCGCAATTTTCACCTTTATTTATCTTGGCAATTAGTTGCGCTCGGCAAATTGGCAAATCTTCCATGATGTCAATTTGTTAAGTTCATTCTTATTTCGTTTTTGGAATATTTAATAGACCACCAGTAGTTGATGCGGACCTCGAAACTGCTCCGAAAGCAAATTTATACACGTTCCTTTGATCCAGGCGTCGCCAAAGATTTGAAAGTTCTCGAGGTGTCTATATTAATAGAATTGAATTAAAAATCTTCGTGTTGCTCGTGGATGATAAGCGAATGGGGGGTCTGTAGGGTACAGATGACTACGTCATGCACGTGTCATTTTCAATTTTCTTGAACACGCAATTCCACTTAAAATCGGGGGCGACTTTAGGCTACAATCAGCTTTAATGCGATTTGAAAGTATCAAATGCTTCTTCCCGCACCTATTTTCTCCTGTTTTCTTCTTCAGGACCTGTCCTGAATTCTAACTAGGCAATACCATTAACCTTTTTGCTTTCACCGAGATTTGATGACCTCAAACGTAATATTAACTCTGCTTTGTGTACGATTATGGACCAGACCTTTGGCTGACATCAATGGTATTTCGGTGGATTATTCCTTTTATAATTTCGGTTAACAAAAGATGGGATTTTCATTTACATCCCTATTGTTCCGCACCGAACAATCATCATCATCTCGAATTTAAATTATGGTGATTCCACAATTTGTTTACAGGCATTATACCCGGTATAAAGAATACATTTATTTTTTACCATATATAATTATGAGTCGTTGCGGTGTTGGATGCCAGTGGAACCGGTGTAGTGATGAGCTCATAAAAAATTAAAGCTATTTAGGTTTTTCTAAATGAATTATTGTAGCCAGGCAGGTGGAAAAAACAGCTAAAAAGTGAACGTCTTCTTAATTGAGGCGCATTAGATATTTTCCGGGTAATTCTAAAAGTGACTCTTGTTTATGCATCTAGCAAACTACACGGAAAAAGGAAGAAAGATCTACGCAGATTACTTTCCATTCTTTTAGGAAATCCGTGAGAATTACGCCAACCAGCTGAAAGGAATCTGGAATGTCCGCATTATTTACGTCACAAAGCCTCATCGGTAGACCAACAAATCTATTATTTGGGCCAATATTGGTTTTTAACAATTCAATTATTTCGACCTACGCTCTGATCTAATTGGACAGTGTTAAAAGTTAAGTGCCCAACGTAATGGCCACAGGTCGAAAATTCCAACAATTCTGAGACTCAAAAAAGGCTTTCTGCCAACGACCCAGAAGAAATGGATATATCAATTTTTATAGCTTTGTTCGCCCCCATTTTGGGCCCACCCGCCATTGATTAGTGCCCCCTTTTTGGGAAATTGGACACTAATCCATGGCGACGAAATCGGATAAAGTCACCTTGACAGCTATGCAGGGTTATGCGAGTTCACTGCTTACCGTTGGGATTTTCCAAACATAAAAGACACGAAATCGGTTAAATTGGGACAAATTTGAATATTTTTATGCCGGGCATAGCCACGTTTTAGAATTCATAAAATTCCGACTGGGTTCGGAAATGTTAAAAAAAATCGAATATTTGGTCAAATCGTTGTTGGTTTTTCCTAAGCTAATTTCAAGATGTTTCTTAAAATTGTTTCGCCTTTGTACGTCGTGTATAAAGTGAGTTAATCTCATTTTTATTTCAATTAAAGACTACATGTAGCTGCACGACTGTGCCCAAAATTAACGTTTCATGTCTTTCTCTTTAGAAAATAAAATTTTTCGAATTTAGTGGAAACTATTCATTAAATTTTTGCTGCACACGAATACTCCCAAATTCCGCCCTTGCAATACTGTTACCCAAAATCAGATAAGAAGCCCCACTTTGCCAAATTTTAAAACATCTTTTCTGTCTCCTGAGTATTATTGTGTCCTTTCGATAAATGTAAATAAAGGCATTCATTAGTGATCCCCATTAATGCAGGGTTTTTCTTTAATGTATGATTTTGCAATTTCATAAATTAACTGGCCTTGGTATTGTTCAACCAATTGCTTCATGCTACCTGTGTGTCACATAATGATATCCGGCATTTATGAACATTGTCATTTTTGGCACTAAGACTTGTCAACTTCGGAGAAAACTGCAAAATGTGGCTTCCTGAATGCGCCCATTGCTTTCAGGCGTCTCCGCTATGTAATCGACGGAAAAATTTTAGGTATTTTGATACAATTTAATGCCATGAACGGAACAAAGGAAGACTTTATCAATGTGAGGTATCAGACGTCTACCAATCGCCAGACGAAATTGTCTTTTGTACTTAACACGTCTAGTAGTGAGATTATTAATATCGATGTTGCTACGCTCACGCGTAAAAACTGCTCGTTTATTAATCGCCGCCATTAATACATTTGTTCATTACATATACAAAGTGTCTCTGAACATAGTATCGTAAATTAACCACGTATTCTAGGTCCCAATATATGACAAAAACTTCATATAAACATATATTGAAAGGCGGTTTATTTTCGACATACCGTGTGCAAAAGGTTGTTACCTGCGAATACTTTTTTATTAATATTTTTGAAACGTTTCAAGGTAAACTAATGAAATTTTGTACTTTATTATAACTTTTTGTGGTCTTTCTGGGCCTCTATAAAGAAATTATCGCATTTCTCCAGGGGCGGGTAATATAGAGAGGTAACATTTAAAAAGTACCCAAACTTTTTTGTGCTTAACTTTATTGACGATTTTTACATAAAAAAAGGTACCCTTATAAAATGTCGAAATCTCTAACGATTTTCGAGCAAATTGAGATTTAACAAACAATTGGATACTATGTGTAATTAAATAAACATCAGGTTTAAAACTTTTTTATATTCATTTTATTTTATTTTCATCCATCATAATCATTTTTATCACCAGACTTTATTAATAAATGCTGTCATATATGGAAATGTTTTTAAAAAAAATTTCATTTCAAGGCCAACTTGATTTTAAGTCTGATATTAATTTAATAAAACATAGTATCCACCGATTTGCTAAATCTGAATTTTCTTGAAAACTGTAGGAGATTTTGACCTTCTACAAGAGTACTTTTCTTGCAAAAATTTACAAGTTTAAAATTTTTCCTATAAAAAGTCATCAATAAAGATAAGTACAAAAAAGTTTAGGTACTTTTTAAGTACTATCACCCTGTATTACCTGCTCCTGAAAAAATGTGGCAATTTCTTTAGCGATTCAGGAAGTGCACAAAAAGTTATAATAAAGTATGAAATTTCATTAATTTATCTCGAAACGTTTCGAAAATATTAATAGAAAAACTATCTTAGGAACCAGCTTTTCGCACCATATACATACTATATAAAAAACAAAGCACTTTTCGATATATACATATTTTTACGAAGTTTTCGTCGCATTTTGAGATCTTGAACATGTGATTGAATTTACGGCACTACGTTCAGAGATACCTTATTTAGGTTACTATTTTCATTTCCTGAAATTCTCAACTGCAAATTTGGAAACTTTGAATAGGTCTTGCGATTTAGGCAAATACTTCTTTATGTGTTTGTATAGAAATATCTGAACTCTGTGAGATGACCTATCTCTGAGCGATGAAGCCTCGTAGGAAATTCTTAAAATCAAGTCTAAATCAGATGATTAAATCTTATGAATAAGTCTCTCAATGGTAGTTCGTCTTTTGAACCTTTCCACTCTCCTTGTTTTTCCTCTCTCTTTCGTGTAGGTGTGTGTTACCACTCTGCTTTTCCGTAAAAATTTCTGATACAATCACAATCAATGTAATCGAGAATTTTGGAAAGCAAGATATTAAGCAATGACGTAAATTTAATCAAGTGATTTTGACGTCATTTCAATTTACTTGGAACGATTGCCAAGCCGAAAACATGACGTCGGGTATTATAATAATCCTATTGATCAAAACTTAATACAAATTAATGTATGTAACTATTTTTGGGACTCCTCTGGGGAATTCACCATGCTATTCATACTGGTTGCAGAAATTTCTTCTTTGACCTCTCAATCTTAGCAACGAGTTTCGGATGTTTACCAGGGATCAACGGAGATTTGTGCACTTACCTGCTTTAAAGTTTCGTCTTACGAATCTGCTAGTAATTAGGTACTAACGAGCCTGTCATGAATATTAATATTCCGCCAAAAATATTGATTATGTTTAGCACCTTTCGTGTCATCTCCCTGTCGCGAGTTGCAGGCTGTTTGTCGGACAAAATTGAAACCGTGTACTTTAACATTTAAGCCCATAATTACCGGCCAACATGCATCGATGAACATCTTTCATCAATTCTCTTACGTAATCCTCGTCTTCCTTCAGTAATCCATCATTATGTTGTATGATTATTGCTCATAATGTCAGGTTTTTAAGATTCGATTATAGTTATTATTTCTTTTCTGAGGAAACATCTATAGGTTACACATGTTTTCCTCTAGTCACTTCTTGACATAACTAATAAGCACCTAGTTAAATGGCAAATTAAACACTCAAACCATTGTGTGAAACTGTACCAATTTGGTGGTTTACCGGATTCCTCGTGCTAATTGCGGTTTAAGATGACGGCAGAATCGCCCTTGCACCGGATGCCACAATCGTGGAAATCGGCCATTTATCGGGTAATTGACGATAAACTCTCACAATCATGTTGGATGCGGAAACATATAGTAAACGACATTATAATGGCAATGATTGGGTAATTGAGAGTGGAAATTGCGATTTTTGCTTTGTTATTGAAATTGGGGCTTATGAGGGCTTATCGAAGTGCGACCGCGTTTCAAATGTGTTATGAAATCCTGTACAATCAAGTGCAGGTACTAAACATGGTTAAAATCAGAAAGTCATCGCGGAGAGTCTGAATGATCTATTTGGCGTCGCTTTTCTTTGAATTTCCACATCCATGTATATCAACGTAGAACATTGATTCTTGAAATCAACCGGTTTGTGACGAACATAAACATCTTTTTATACCTCCTTTGGCGAAGAATTTTATTTATTTCGTAAATATTGAGAGGTTTTATTGTTCCCACCGTCATAAATTTCCATTTTACGATTAGTCGTTTGGGTTCCGTTTGATTGAACCGAGGAGGTACTCGTTTCAATCCAAAACAAAACGAAGCGGTGACTATCATAACTGCGAATAATCCATCTATTTAGGATAATTTCGCAATGAGGAGACTTGGCTAGACCCATCAAACATTCGTAATATATTTTTATTAACGTTATTAAAAACTTAAATAAATTTACATAACATCTAAAACCTGTTCAGAGTGATTTCCAGTTTCGTGTGGTGGATCAATCCGTAAGCCAACCTCGTAGTTTGAAATTATTTGTTTCGGACTATATATTTAGGCACCAAACACTTATCGCAAGAATTTGGGTTATCTATACCAGGACAGCAGGTACCTACGAACGCCTAATGGGCCTCGTTTAGTTTATCAACCTAGGCAATATCATCCTGTAACTGGTGTATTAGTAAAATTGTCTTTTATTGCTTTTTATCGTGCCTTTTGTTAAATTTCCAGAAACACACATGCAATAGCTTATTTCTACTCGATACTTTTGTTCGTTCGCAATGCAATTATCGCTCAGCAATAGTGGTTACGAAATTATCAATTTTAACTTTCGTCTCTCGCTGCTACACTTTTGTGATCAAATCACTGAATATTTTATCTTGTTATTAAAATCGAATTAAAATTTTTAATTTATATTTCACACCTCAATTGTCGCCGAAATTGCATGGAATGTCCGTAAAAGCAACTAATAAATTTGCGACCTAGAAGCGGGACAATTTAACACTTTGAGCAACTTCTTGGAAATTTTAAACAATGTTTCTCTTATCAATTCTGCAGCTTTCTATAATGACCTATTGAAGTAGCCGCACGCAAATGTGCATAAAAACGCGTGTGTTAAGTAAACCATTTTCTCCAGCTACATAATAGAGAAAACTTACTTGATAACGGTCTGTTTCACTCCGGAAGTCATGGCAAAGGACACTCGCACTAAAACTGGAAAACTTGTGAAAACCCAAGAAAGCAAGAAAACACGCACCCGGTTCGCTGTTTCACTTCAACCGGTCATTGTCGCGTCGCGTGCCTGCCGGAAATGGAAATTCTGAATTTGTCCAGGTTAAAAGTTAACTAAAACCGTGGCGGATCGCTTTATAATATTCCCAAGCGCCCCTCCACCTGTTGCCGAGATCCGTAGGTACCCGACAGCGTCGTTTGGTACCTCTTCTTTTCCACCAAAAGGACGACGATAATCCCAAAGGCTGACGCGCTATAGCTCCGCCGATAGTTATTGTTTTCTGAGCTGTTAATTGACGCATCATGCGACAATTTTAGATTTTTAGCTCAAAACAACTTATGTGGTGATTTATTATCATCCTTGTCCCATGTTTTGCTCGTAGAAATTACGAGAAAAAAATAATTCAGATCAAGTGTTGCGATAATTAGTTTTGATTCATATCTTCTCGCCTCAAATTTGTTCAAAACTTATGTTATGCAGGGTACTTATTTAGGTGTTTTCGCTATTCGCTATCTCCTAAACGGTGAGAGTTTGAAAATAGGTTGAATAGGAAAAACGTTGCAACGTTTGGAGACTCCAAGTGTGCTCTAAATGGCGTTGGGAGATTTTATTTGGTGGTTCCCGAAATTTTCAAAAATTGTAAAATCTCCGTCTGATCAAAAAAAAAAAAAATTAACACATTTTTTTAGATCTCGAAAGCGCTGTTCATTCAATATTTTTTAAACTTAGTCTTGGGTAGCTCCTTAATTCCTCAAACAAAAAATGTATTAAACTTTTTACCTTTTTTAAAATGTTTCAAGTAAAAGTCTTAGCCGATTTTACATTTTGCGTAAAATCTCGAAATCCAAAAACAATTTGCCGTTTATGGTATTTAGAAATTCTTTTTGGTTCATTTGCTAAATTGGATTTTATAACTGTCACCGTTTCAGAGATGACACACCAAAATAAGACACCCTGTATAGTATGTTATGAGTTAACTGTTATTTTAAATTAGAAATTCTTGGCCAATTTACAGCTAGTGTTACCAGAACTAGATATATTTAATTGCATTTTCAAGGTTCATCGCTAGTAAATTTGATATTGTATATGTAGGTGTTTAATATAAGATGAATATGAGTAGAAATACAGGTTTCAAATAAGAGATAATTCGAATGCGGAAAATAACACTACGCAATATTTGTAAACATTTTTTATATGTTTAACATTTTTCGCTTTTTTATATATTTAAGTAACCTCGTTGAGGTCAGAAATGAAAACATGTTAATCATAACATTATGTCCAGTTTTTAGTTATGCTATGTCATATCGAGACATATATCTCGGGACATGTTGGGCGTAATTTCTTTTTTTTGGCCTGAAAAACAGATTACAGGGCGTTTTCAAAAATTTTGCGCTGTTTTATTTTACTAGTTACCTTATATAGCTAGTGATTGTAATCAGATTTTAATGAGATAAACTGACTTTAAAAGCTCAATGAATACGAACTTGGTATTGTAAAGCTGTAGTTTATAAATATTTACTTTGGCATGCATTATCAAGGCAAAACAAATGAACAAAAAAATTGTTGATTGATCTGTTAATTGATTCCCGGCTTAGTTACTTCAATTTCCGAATTTTGAATAAAATGTCGTTTAATAACTGTGATTAATATCTCGCAATAGTTTAGGCCATTTTTGGTTCGTCGAGTTGCACAAAAAGATACGGGTGATTTTCAAAAAGTTTACACTTTTGGATTGTTGCATTGTTTAAATGAGGTGAATGAAATCTAAAACCGCGTGGAAAGCTGGTTGTGGCACAAAGTGTTCGTCGGTACATCTAAAAGAGGCTGTTTCTCACTATACAAATAAACAGAACAATCTGATAAACGTTGCGTTAATTCAATCCCAGCTCCAGTAGTGTGATTGTCAAATTTTTATTGATAAAGGATAAACTGGCATTGGTTAGAATAACAGATATGGGTGCTTTTTAAAAACATTGCACATTTTGATTTGTTGCACTGTTAATATTTTATTGTAATTGTTTATAGATAAACGCTGTACGTTACTGATTATTGTTAGATTATGGGGTATAGAAATAAAAGAATCTAAGACAGATCGATTCTGTTAGAACTCTAATTTCTTTATTACAGTCAGAAGGCACGTGTTAACGGTCAAAAGATCTGTACCGAACTGACTACTAAAGACTCACACTTTTACCACCCATCTGTATTAAAAGGGTCAAACACTGCAACCATTCTCTTGATTTATTGTCCTGGTCATCTGGTCTTTACATGGGTGAAAATACTAACTTCAGGTAACAAAAGACCCAAAAATCCATACTTTCTTCTTTCTTCTGTTTTAAGAAACGGAGTCATAAATTGAACAAACTTGACTCTTGCAGACAATAAATTTGAGAACATAAAGACTATTGAATTTTGGACGGGAACACTTGTATCAGAAATCCAACAATTATAAACTCAATACAATTTTCAAATTAATTTATTTTATTACAATCGGATATGTTACTTTTACCCTACAGAGCAATAATCGAGAAATGTAAACTTTCTGAAAATCACCCGTACCCTTTTTTGTGGGCCAAAAAGCAAAAAGTTCAAAAGTTAAGGGGAGCACGAGAGTTATTGCGAACTTTGTTGTCTGTCGGTTTTAGGATTCGAAGAGGTTCCTAGAAGTAGCCTGAAAGAGGCTGTTAGGCAGTTTAATAAGCCAGTAACACAAACAAATTATATATTCGTATGTACTGAGTTTTGAACCTCTACACTATCGTCAAGTCCTTCAAGCTCATAGATTTGGTAAAATAATTTTTATTGAAAACCTTGGAAACCTCTTATATTAAAAAAAAATAGAATTCGGCAATAATTATTGTCCGTGTAACTAGTGATTATATGAAACACTTACATTACTGGCAATTAAGTTCATTAACATTACATTACTTGTGTACTTATTAAATATTTGATGTAAGCACGTAGCTCAAAGCCAGTTGTTGAGTCTTCATATAAAACTTAATTTAATATCTGCTTAATTTAAAAATATATGCGTTTAATGAAGCACACTCGGAACTAGAAAAGTGCGTATACAGGGTGTTTCCTAACTACGTGTAAAAAATTTAAAGGCGTAATCCTCGACTGATTTTGAGTCAAAAAAGTTTAATAAACATATGTCCGCAAATGCCTTGTTTCCAAGATACAGGGTGTTGACTGAAAGCCGTTGAAAAAGGTTTTAAAGGTTTCTAAAGGTTTGGTGGTTGGGAGCTTGGTGGTTTGGAAACATTTTCATGTAAATGCGCCTCGCTGCCAAACACTTACCATCAGCAAGGCCGTAAACAAAAACCATATTGGCCATTTCTTGATTAGTGTAATTAAGCATTTGAAAAATTTTCAAAACTGAGGTATAATCTGATTTTTGGGACACAGAACTAAATTCTTTCACTTTAGAGAGTAAAACACCAAAATAACACTGACTATCTTGTTTATAGTAGTGGAAGTAGCAAAAAAAAATAACAATAAACAAATTAGTAAATACCACCAAACCTTTAGAAACCTTTAAAACCTTTTTCAACGGCTTTCAGTCAACACCCTGTATCTTGGAAACAAGGCATTTGCGGACATATGTTTATTAAACTTTTTTGACTCAAAATCAGTCGAGGATTACGCCTTTAAATTTTTTACACGTAGTTAGGAAACACCCTGTATATTTCAATTAATTTTCGTGAAGACTTGTTAGTTTTAGTACCGAACAAAAAAATTGAAATTTAGGAACGCCTTCAAGGGCACAAATCTGAAAAAGTACAATTCTTGCAGCGCCATCTATCGGTCGTTACCGAAGCTACGCATCTACAAAATCTTGTGTCTACACAATGCCTGTGTCATCACCGAGTATTATCCTCAGTTTTAGTTAGCGATATTATCTTTAGTTAGTAGGAACGTCTGTTTATGGTATTCCTAGCTAAACGATAAAGTAATCATAGTAAAAAAACGTGCTCCACGCGGATCATAGTTTTCTTCAGAGGCGCCATCTGGTATTTGAAGCGTGTACGATGTACGTAATTCATATACAGGGGTGTCGGTTTGCCAGTTTCGTACAAGTCATGGTAAAAAACATGTAGTAATATAATTAAGCGCATATTGATTGATTCGAGGATTAATGGCTGTAGCAAAAATGGTTTTGCAAGTCGAGAGCACTTCGACGGCACTTTTCCATCTAACAAATACTTTTGGTAGATCTTCATGAACACGTAAAAGTAACAGCGCAATTGTGATTTTAACCGAAAGACAGTCATATGGATTTTAAAAAATGTTATCATTGATATTTTGCACCAAAGAGATAGTGTTACACTTGTCGTGTTTACGCCTATGAGGTGCAGATTCGAGCAACTCTACATTCGAATGATTTAAAAATTACAAAAATGTTCTTTTTATCTGTTAAAACGTTGATTTGCCACCACTATGCGAAAGTTATTAAGTCCTATTCGGCGCTACCTATCCCGCATCATATAGCCGTCTTTTTTTATTACGTGAGTTAGACGTTATTGCATTGATCCTGCTATCCTAAGCAGTAAAGTAAGCTCTGGATGCAGGCTACACGTACGTTATGTCTTTTGAATCTGTTGTAAACAGAAACAGAAAATTATGGTTATATATCGCGCACCAGAAAACATTTGTTGTGAGTCATTGGTCAATATGAATAGTGGTGGTAAATAATAGTTTAAACGGACAAAGTTAAAAATATTTATTTAATTTTTAGGGTTTAAAGTAGAACAATTTTGTTGAAAATTTAAACTTTTTCCCGAGCGTCTCTATAAAGTTGTTATTCGTTTTCCATTTTTCAGCGATTTGATTATCGAAAATAATCAAATTCAATACTCTTCACTAGGCCTATATTGTTGTCGTTAACAAACGCCATTTAAGGCCGTTTTTTCATGAGTGCCCCACGGCCGCACTAGGCAACAAAACCAATTACAAATCTCGGTTGGCAATTCGAACAAGAAAAAAGATAGAAAAGTCAATACCTAATATGCATTTTAAGGTTAAGAACCGAGAAATTATATGACCTCGCAAAAAGCCGTAGCTCTGTGACAAAACCAAATACCGTGAAACCATATGAAATCGGTACTGTGTCGGTGGTACCAAAAGTGTGGTGAGACGACAAAAACAAACGATCATAAAAATAGCTCCCTGATCTAAATAATATATGCTAAAGTGGGTCACCTGCACTTAGGTCAGGAGAGTGATACGTCTTCTTGAAGTTGGAAGAGTATTTTCGGATTTAATTAAAGCTATAATTCACTGTTGGGTTAGTAGAGGTTGCCAAATGGGAGTCTTAAACTTATTAGTGTCTAATATGATCGATTGTCTAAAGACTGCCAACGAAAAGCAGACACAACTTCTGCAAACTTATAGCCTCGTTTCGGTTTAAATAGGTTACATCTGGCTCGTTAGATGGACATAAATTTGTATCAAAACTTCGACAAATTACCACTCGCATCGAAAACAATGCAGCAAGTTTACAGCATATTGTTTAAAACTTGAAAGTATAAATCAGGTGACAAATCCATTTGATTGGCAAAATGAACAATGTTTAAATTCCCTGAATCGTTTCTACGTGCAATTATCATTGATTTGTCGTGGAAGTTGTTGATTATCGTTTAACCCGTTTTGCTTTAAGTGCATTTGAAAAATCTGCTGTGTTCATAAGTTTATGGGACAGTTAAAAAGCTTTGTAAAGAGAAAACACATCAATCGTGTTGATAAGCTCTATAAATCTACATTAGACGGGTTGCATTTTTCTGGCAGTTTCCGAGATATTGGGTAGTTTGATACCTATTTTTTTATTTTGAAAGTGTTTCAAAATGAAATTTAATCAATTTTCAAAGGTAAAAAGGTCTCAAATCGGGTTTAACATAGGGCCCAAATAAATAAATGTTAACCAAAATCAGTAATACAAAAATTCTGAATTTTCCTGATAATTTCCAAATGAGGGATGCGGCACCCAACTACTTTTGATATGGGTTTTCTCTTTTCTACTTTTGCGATTTTAAAAATGTCTTGAAATGTCTTTGAACTATTTCTCTCTTATCCAGTTTAAGAGAATTTGGTACAAAAACAGTACAAAAAATTTACGGTGATTGGGTACGATATATTGGTACTATCGATGGACATTCGAATTAGCCTGCATTTATGATGAATTCCCCAAGTGACGAACGACAGGAATCGATTTCACAATTCGATATGCAGTCATTTGAATCTAAGATCTATTGAAAATATTTTGAAAATGGTGACACTTCCAGAATTATCGGAAATTGATAACAACTTTGTTATTTTATATGGAAGAACTATGTTTTTTATGATTCCATGTTGAATTTCAGGTCAACTTTATGTAACATAGTGCTAAAATATCAACTTTTGGAGATAAAAATGGTTTTATGCCAAAATTGGCAAAAATATTCTGTAGAAAATAAAATTGTTATAGTGGAACTATCAAAGATAGAACAACAAAATTTCGCCACTAAAAAGTCAAAACACTGCACTTCATTCTACCTAATTCAATTTTGATAATTATTTAGGGGATGGTCTGCAAAATAAATTGAACTAGACCAATACAAAAATGTTAAAAAGTCATTTTTTCAAATGGGACACCCCATATTTTATTGCATGGGTTAAAAGGTCATCTCATTCTGTATTCAGTTATATAAGATTTTTCTATTCTTACATAAGAATTTTTTTGAGTTTTATATAGTATACTTAAGAACAGAAAAATATTTGGAAATAAATAGTGAACATTTTGAACAATTATTAAAATAATTTGTTGACATGTAGTTAAAGATATTACAGCACCAAGGAACTATGTTTTGAGTATATTTTTGTTATTTTTCAAATTTAAAGCTCAAATAACTGAAAAAAATTATTATGTAAGAATAGTAAAATCTTATATGACTGAATGCAGAATGAAATGCCCTTTTAATCCATGTAATAAAATATGGGGTGTCCCATTTGAAAAAAATGACTTTTCGGCATTTTTGTATTGGCCTAGTTCAATTGATTTTGCCTCATAGATGATTATCAAAATTGAAATTGGGTAGAATGCAGTGCAGTGTTTTGACTTTTTAGTGGCGAAATTTTGTTGTTCTACCTTTGGTAGTTCCACTATAACAATTTAATTTTCCACAGAACATTTTTGCCAATTTTGATATAAAACCATTTTTATCTCCGAAAGTTCACATTTTAGCACTATGTTACATAATGTGGATCTGAAATTCAACATGGAATCAGAAAAAAAATAATAAAAAAACAGTTCTTCCATATAAAATAACAAAGGTTTTATCAATTTCCGATAATTCTGGGAGTGCCGCCATTTTCAAAATACTTTCAATCAATAGTTCTTGGGCTCAAGTGGCTGCGTACCAAATTGTGATTTTCTAGATTTCGCGGTTCTATAAATACTTTTAATGTGCACTCAGCTAAAAACACTCTGTATGTGACAATATGGTTCCACAAGAAAGAATCCAGAGTGAAAGAATCTCGGTAACGTTACAAAATATTTATCGGTGTTTTACAAGGTTCGAACAGTATATTAATAACGGTACCCTCTGAGGTCTCAGATAAGCTGACCATTACAATATAATATGCAGGGGCCGGCACGGTTCATTGCCTGGGTTGCATTACCATAAAGCGGCGATTAATAATGCCTTAAAAGACTCCTTATGACCCCGTGCCCTTCTTCTTATAGTAGCTATGATAGAAAAGAAACATGTCATGAGGTAAACGCGCAAAAAGTAAATCATCATGAGAAGAGAGATACGGCATTGTTTGGGTAAATAGAAAAACGGCGTTTCCAATTGAGTAATTGCGCCTCCGACAGGCACGTTCGTACTGAGTAATTGTGTCGAATTGGACGGTTTTAATGCTAAAACAACACAATTTCCTTAAATTGTTTAATAAAATGGTAAAAACAGGGAAAACTAATCGCTCTCAAGGCTCCGGTCGCGCCATTCGGTACCGCGATCGACCGGTTATTCGGAAAATTTGCGTCTTCCGTCAGTTGCTTACGGGACACCCGAGATTCAAATCAGAAAAGTGCATTTTTGATCAATTTATAGAAATTTCTTGTATGGCAACGGGAAAAGAACGCTAGTTGAAGGGGCAACCTCTATTCCTCCAATAAAGCTCTCCTTAAACTACCAATCCAAATTTATAATTGAATTTTCCAGAGATATGAACGGAAAGTAGTTGGTTCATTTTCCTAACGTGAACATTTGATTGGTTCATCCATCTGAGTCAAACTGGACAGACACTAATACTGGAAGACATTAATAAATCACTCAGGATTCTTTTCCGATCAACAACCTTGTGCACCTCCATTAACACACATTGCTTGCCGTACGTCCATTGAATACAAAGCGCGAAGCATTTCATTGCATTCCAATTTGTTTCCTCTTCTATCTTCACATTTTTATTTTAGTAAATTACCTTGAGATTAAAAACACGAAGCATGGAATAATACCCCTAAAAATAAGGTTTATTGATGGCTTTTTTTAGCAGGTGTACCTACAACTTGGAGTTTTTTAGCATATAATAGCAGGTTAGGCTCCATTGTTCTGCAAGAACAATACTATGAAAAGCTCTGAATCACACTTGGTTTATTCTTGCACACGCCCAGATTTCCAAAAGTACCTTGACCTGATCAACTTTTAAAATTCTGACGAGCCAAAAATTATGCATGCAACACATAAAACATACATGCGCCCACGGACCACCATGGTAACTCACTTAGATGTCAATAAAATACCCTCAAAATCCATGAGAAGTTTTAAATATTTCGATGTCCAAAATTGGCTCTAAAACGAAAAAAGAGCAGAAAAAGCTAATCAAGCTCAAGTTGTTGTTGAAGCCGGACATGCGAATGAGCCATGACACATTAAGCGCTATAGTGTTTCTCACTATTTTCTGTACGTTTCAGGCAAATTGTTAATTCTTTTTATTTTTTATTTTTGGGAGTAATGTCTCAGTCACTGAGAATTGCACACTTTTCTCAGTTAAAACTAACCGAAATAGTACTTGCCCTTTACTAAGGACTCTGACTCAGACCCTCGTTAACTTTTCGGTGACGAAGTTGTCACCGTCTTCAGGAGCCGGGAAATATAAGTAGAATGAGAAATAAAACGCTATTTGATAAATCATTCTAATCAAGATGAATCATGTTTTATTCTATTTTTCTATTTCACTTAAAAAATATACAGGGTAGAACAGCTACATAAAATATATTCAATATCTGCATATTTCGGCATATGTGAAAAATACCTAAATATGTCAATTTTGGATTCTGAAATTACATTCTGCAACGTAAAAATTTAATTCCTAAATTCAACCCTCTTTGCGTGACAATTGCCACCCTGAAATTTTTTAATTCAAAGTATAGATTTGTGATATCTCATTTAAAAGGTGTTTTCATTCTCTATTCAAAATTTCTATGGTTTTAAACATTATTTGAAAAAATAATAGAAAAAAAATCATGTGATTGATGAAATTCTCTACAACAAACTAAAAACCTATTAACTAATACCACTTCGTTACTGACAATTTAATAAAATAACAAAACAAATCAATCTCAATGTACTTCGATTTAACTTTTCCAAATCGGTGGATAGGAAAGCGAGGATCACTAAAATGGCCAGTACAATCACCTGATTTTACTCCATTAGAGTTCTTCTTATGGGGATATGGATGTGAAGAGTATGGTGTACAAAATTAAATCACGCGATCTAGATGGCTTAAAAAGAAGAGTAACGCTTGCGATTAGATCAGTTACGCCTTAGTCGTTGATTAATGTTATAAGACATTTTCATTTACATTTAGAGTACTGCCAAGAGGTTCGAGGCATGCATTTTGAATATATCATAGAAGATTGAGATTTATTTTTTAAATTATTTAATTATATTATGAATAATGAATGTTTAAATTAATTGTAAAGATTGTCGTCAATCACATGAATGTATTTGTATCTATTATTCTTTGCAATAAAGTTTAAAATCGTAGCAGCGTTGAATAGATAAGAAAAACATCTTTTAATTAGGTATCACAAATCCATGCTTTCAATTTAAAAAGTTTGGAGGTTGAAATTGTCACACAAGGGGTGTTAAATTTAGGGATAAAATTTTTACGTTACAGGATGGAATTTCATAATCTAAAATTCACGCATTTCGGTATATTTGTCACATATGTCGAAATATGCAGGTATTGAATATATTTCATTTGGCTGTTCAACCTTGTATTGAAAAGAAAATAGGTTATCAAACGTTTGAAAAACATTGGTCAATTTCTGCGTTTTCATAGAAATTATCTTGCATGTAAAGTTTCCAGCAGTTTAAAAAACCGTGCCTAATAGCGTCTTCCGCTCAGTATCAGCCTTGTAGGGGGCGGGGCCAAGTTGGGCCGCGGATTTTCCTGGTCGGCGCTTTTCCTTGGGTAAGGAGGCGGTGATTAAAAATTTCGCCCAGGACGCCAGACTTGCTAAGACCGGCCCTGCTTCCTCTGGCTGCACCTCTGACGGTATTCCTAACGTTAGTTACTCTTAAATTACTCATTCACTCCCTCCTTGTGAGGTCAATGAAACGATAAGATAAAATTTAATACTTCCTGGCTTCTTAACTTCATCAACTTCTCAAATTGGGTTTGCTTTGCATTCGAATAACGTAAATTTCAGAATCTGACTTTACTCCGAGTGTTCCTCAAAAAAAACACAATTTAATATGAATAATCTTATATTGGTTATCGTTATAATACACTTTTAATACATAACAAATAAATAATGCTTTCCATATAACCTTTGGTCCCTAAAATGTACTGATTATGTATAAACTTCAGGACGTTTTAAATATTTAACATAATATAGAATATACAAACAATATCATCTACAGCAATAATAAATCGAATGATGTGACTTGTACAATTGAGCTTTCAACACAAAACAGAGAAAAATGACTAATAGGTACTATTTACAATCAGGCTTTGACCGTCTTGAGCCCCTTTTTACCCCCGAAATTCCTTATCGACTCCATGAGCATGTCGCGCACGTCCTCACTATTATTATTATTTTTTATGCTTTGGCTTCTCTTTTGTGAAATTGTCTTTTTCGGCACCTGAGGAGGTGGAGGTGGCGGAGCCGAGACGCTCCAAGGTTTCGAACTGTTTGAATTATTGTTGTTTGGTTCAACAATGGGTTTGACAACATTATTAGCGTTCTGATCCGACATGTATCGTTTACTCGACTCAGTTCTCCGTAAAGTTAACTGAGAAAAGGGAACGTGCTGATTGGGGACATAATGGTCCTCTTTAGGTTTGGACAGTGGTAAGGTACTATTGAAATTTCCTCCAGATGAGGCATGCCATGATAGCCGATTGCTATTGAATCCTCTTACGATCGGTGTTCTACTGCGAACTTTGAACGCATTGTGTTGAGGCTCTTCCAATGGCGACTGTTCTTGATTCAAATGAATTATGGAAGTATTATTCACATGAGTGTTAATCTGGTGAGTGTTATTCAGGTGAGAGTTATTTACGTGAAAGTCCTTATATGGCTTTTTGAATTCTACACTCCGCACCACAGGCACTCGATTAATATCAAAACTTGAGTCGAATGCGATGGAGTGTGGCCTTTGAGGTTCAGACCCTCCATTGAGGTTCCCTAACGGTTTCCTATATGCTGCCGGAGCCATCAATCTGGTGCTGTTCGTTGCAGGCCCAATTTTAATCACCACATTCCCAGAACTTTGCGTAATCTCCGATTTTTGGGCCGCGTTACCGTTATGATTAACGTTTCCAAGTTTATAGTCTTCGTCTTCCTTGACCGACACAGGCACTTTTGGTCTCTCGGACCACGTGGACATATTCACAGCAGGAGGGCCGCGGTAGTAGTATTTCTTAACCGGTTCTGCTGGCTTGGGGGAGTCCACGGGAGCGGGATCTGGTTGCTGCGGTGGCTCTTCAGCAACAGGTTCTTCCCTTTGAACAACCAGTGTGGGCGGAGGTTTTTGTGGCGTTTGCTGGAGGTTTTCAGTGGAGCCAGTCGACGTGTTCAGCTTGTTACGGATCACCTTCATTACCTGTAAAAACGAAAGTTGGTAATAGTGTACGCGATTAGTTTCGAGGAGGGGTGGATATACATTTATCTGTTAATGTGGTGCCCCGAATTTAAATAGCGAAGCTCTAATCAGGTATTGCAACTATTCAATGCATTCTCCTATCAGTGAATCTTTTATTAGGGGTTAAGGACTCTTTTAACTGTCTAATGCTTTATTTCTTTCTTTTATTTCTTTTTTTTCTCTTTTATTATATTATATACAGAGTGTTTCTTAACTGCGAGTAGAACATTTAAGGGAGTAATTCTGAATACATTTTAAGTGGAAAATGTCTCATAAACAAATGTCTGCAAATGCTTCGTTTTCAAAATACAGGGTGTTAAAATATACAAAAAAAAGTTTTTCTTTAATATTTTCAATATGGCTCAATTTGGATTTTTGAATTTTAACATCTGAATATCTAGTAAAAAGCTCCATATTTACGTGTCTCAGATTTTTCATGCGACAGTGGCGTACGCTTGGGATATCTTTATTATACTATTTATATGCAAAATGTGCGACACTGCATTTGTCGTTAATTAAGACCGATTTTTATACTCTTTGTTTCAAACAGAAACGAAAGAAATTGCAGGAACGCCTTATTAATAATCGATCAGTGCAGGGTTAATTTATTTTAAAATCAAGAAAACAATAATTTAATTGAATATTATAAGAATTGTTGAAAATGACCACCATTATTTATAATACACTGCGTGACATAGAAAAGAGAACACCCCGTAAAAATGATTTGATTTAAATAATTTTTGGTATGCATGTTGTTTACGCCAAAACAAATACTTCATTAAAAAGTTGAACAAATTTAATTGTTAAAAACTAAAAAAAATTTAATAATTTGTCGGTCCTCCGCGGTGTCTTTTACATTCTTGTACACGTCTAGGCATGGATCTAATGAGGTGATTGATGTCCTCTTGGGGGATCTCATTCCAGGCTAACTGGACAGCATGACACAGCATCGCTAGGGTTTGCGGGGGATGGGGTAAATTATGCAACCTTCTACCTATAATATCCCATACATGTTCGATCGGTGAGAGGTCTGGAGATCGAGGTGGCCAAGGTAGCAAATTGACTGCATTTTGTTGGAAGAAGTCCATAGTCACTCTAGCCACATGTGGTCGTGCATTGTCTTGTTGGAAAACTGGATCAACAAGAGTTTCCAGATAAGGCACAAGATGAGGTTCCAGGACTTCCTGGATGTATCGCTGGGCTGTCATACTGCCTCTGACGAAAACTAAAGGTGACCTGCTACCATATGCAATGGCACCCCAAACCATTACCCCAACAGTCTGATGGACATGCCTCTGTATTGCAAACTGAGGATCCCATCTTTCACCCCGTCTCCTTCGTATTCTTGCCCGACCATCATGCATACCGAAACAGAATCTGGATTCGTCACTAAACACGATGTTATCCCATTCCAGAGTCCCATGTATCCGTTCTTGGCACCACTGTAGTCGATTTTGACGATGATTTAAGGTGAGGGGTAACACGAGATAGGGACGGTAGGAAATCAATCCAAAACTTCTTATGCGGCGATAAATGGTTCGTATCCCAATGGGCCTTCCATACTCAGCGAACCACTGATCCGCCAGCGTCCTCGACGAGACGAACCTATCTCTTAGGGCCATAATTCGGAGTCGGCGATCTTGGCGTTCTGTAGTTCTTCGAGGTCGTCCAGTACCTGTTCTTCTGCCTGTTTGCCCTTCTTCGAACCATCCCTGACAGCATCTCACTATAGTGTTTACACTACGGTTCAATCTAGTGGCGATTTCCCTAAATGACAGACCAGCCTCTCGTAGACCCACTATTCGACCCCTCTCAAACTCGCTCAATCGATGAAAATTTCGCTCTATTCTGGTTCTAGGCATATCTCTACGCAGTTTCTAAGCACACTACACTCCAATAAATGTTATTTTCCAGTTGTATTGTTGATATTTTATTGCAATTTTTATATTTAAAAAAAACCTAAAATTCCGAATAACTCGTAAATACGTAGATAAATATGAGTGAAATTTTGATCGTTTCTGCTATACATATAAACAAACATGCATACCAAAAATTATTTAAATTAAACCATTTTTACGGGGTGTTCTCTTTTCTATGTCACGCAGTATACATCTGTCTTAAGTAAACCTTGTACTGATTATAAACCAGTTGCCATTTTAAACATCAGTAAAAAATAATATTTATATATTATATTTAATATTTTTATTATTTTTTATATTAATAAAAAATCTAATTTGAGCCAAATTGAAAATATTCAAGGAAAACTTTATGTATATTTTAACACTCTGTATTTTGAAAACGAAATTATCGCGGAAATTTGTTTATTAGACATTTTCTTCTTGAAATGCATTCAAGATTACGCCTTTAAATTTTCTACACATAGTTAGCAAACACCCTGTATATATAATTATTATATTTCATTTGAATTAACTGGAAATGTGAATTTCTTGTTAAAAAAGTTTTTACCATTTGTTTTTGGATAGATTCGGAAGGAATTTTTAAAATATTCAAAGTCGAAACACTAAAGACTTAACTGTGCACCGTGTCACTCGCTTTAAATCTTTAATGGTTTAACAGCTCCTCTTGTTGCGAGTCGAATTTGGAACACCTTGTTCAACTACTAACCCTCCTCTTAATTATTCTGATTTGAACGATTTTCATTTAATAATACAGTGAAAGTCGCGAATAATGATGGAAATTGGAACGTTTTGTTGGATTTGCATTTATCTCATTGTAAAAAAGTCTATTACGAAGTCGCTTTTAACGTTTGCAAAAAAGGCATTTTTGGTAGTTTACTAACCGGGTATAATGACACTATGGAATATAGTATAGTAATTGTAGTACAAAGTCGATACAGCCGGCATTCTTTAAAGTCATTCAAACAGTGACCGACATTTTTTAAAAAGCAGTGCTTTTAGCGGTTTTTTAGACAAATCCCAGAAAGTTTGTTTTCAATATATGTACATATTGGACATACTTGTGTATGGTTGTGGTTTTTCTGCGATTTGTACACAAAGCTGTTAAAACACCGCTTTTTATAAGTTTTGGTCTCTTTTTGCGGAATTTCTAATTGAACGCTGGCAGTGCCGACTTCACATTGCAATTACTATGAAACCACAAAAATCAATTTCTTTGAGCTGTCTTTTTCTTCTACTAACCCTAAGCTATTAAAAGTACGACAAAGGGGTTTATTGATTTAAGCCATAGATCTGGGTTTTTGTGGATATTTTTATTTGTTTGTGTCGATAAATGGCTCAAAAAAATAAATTTTTCACAGAAAATTGTAAGGAGAATAGGAATTATCGGAAAAATTCGTGAATTATGAACGTGGACTACGTAAATTAGAGGCTGCGTTCATTGTATGTATTGTAATTTTTTTTTGCTTTAAAAAACTGACTTAAAGAAAAAGAAAAGTTTCGTCAATTGAGGAGAAAGGTATAATAATTTCCAGACTTGAAAGAAGTGAAAATAATAACACTATTGCAGATTAATTGCACTTATTGCATTCGACTGTTTCTACAAAGGAAAAGAAAAGAAAGGAAGAACCGAGAAAATATTAAGAAAGGGTTTAATGAAAATTTATTGCCAAAGCAAAAACTTAAGTTATACAATCGTGAAGATATTGATCAGGCATTATTTAAGTGATTTAAAAAGGAAAGAAGTAAAGGATCAGCAATCAGTGCCTCAATACTACAGACAAAAACGGAACAGTTTGCCAATGTAGTGAATAAAGGCCTGGAATATAAATGCTTAGAAAGTTGAATTAAACGGTGCAGACAAAGACATAACATTGCGTATGGAAAAATTATTGATGCAACTGCTAGTGTACTAGTTACAGTGACAGAAAACTGGCTCAAAATCATGTGGCCAGAAATTCGAAAAAATCACCAGAGTAACGAGATTTTTGATGCAGATAAAATAGGTCTTTTCCACAAAATGACTCCGAACAAAAAAAAATGAAATTTAAAGGAGACAAGTCCGCAGGTGGAAAAATGTCCAAGGAAAGAGTTACTCTTTTTGTTGCTATCAATATGATAGTATCAGAAAAGCATAAGTTGATTGATATTGGAAAATCAAAAAACTCTCGCTGTATCAAGAATATTAAGTCGTTGCCTGTATCCTACATCTCTAATAAAAAAGACCTATTTATAAAAATTTTGCAAGACTGGAATACTGAATTAAAGAAAAAAAAAGAAAAAAATTGCTCTTGGGAGACAATTGTCCAGCGCATCAAAAAGCGTCAAATTTAGAGAATATTAACGTTCAATATCTCCCACCAAATACTACATCAGTTCTGCAGCCGGTTGACCAGGATATCATAAGATCAATGAAAGTCCATTTTAGAAAGTTTCAGCTCATGAATATTATTGAAAACAATCAGAAAAACAAAGGGTGTGGTATTAATCTTTGGAATGCAATATCAATTATTTCCAAAGCATGGAACGGGGTATCACCCCAAACAATCACGAATTATTTTATATATGCAGTTTTACAACAAGTGTCGCTGTGCAGCTTGAAGAGGAGGACGATTGCACTTTGAAGAGGAGGACGATTTTCCTTTAGCTGAGGTGGCAAGAAGGATAAATAATGATCTTGAAAAAGAAAATGATGTGCCCCTTGCTGTGATAAAAGAAAATCTTACATTTTCAGATGAATTATGGACTGATTCTGTAAATGTTGACCTTCACTTGGAAACAAACGGTGCTTTATCTGCAATTGAAGTGCTCAACAGTTAAGAAATTTAAGATGAAAGTAATGAAGATTCTGAGGGTGGTGAAGATCTTAAGCCACGATTAATTGTAGAAGCTATAAAAACCCTGAACAGTTTTGCGCTATAGAGTTATACCAGTGACAAAAGGCTTCTGAATCAAACCCGTTCTATGGAGAAAAAAGTGAATTGATTTATTTTAACTTACGTTGCAAAAAGCAAACAAAAATTACAGAATATTTGATTCATGGGTTTTTACCATACTTACGTAAATATAAATAAGTTAGAATTTATATGAAATTGTTTATTTTTTATTATTTATCTATTATAGTTTTTAATTTTTTGAATAAATTTTTGTGTCTTTTCATGTTTCTTTAATCATAAAAAAAGAAGTCTTGATGCAATGACGACCGGAGATAACGACCCTTTTTACTGGGTTTCCTCGCCGTCGTTATATACGACTTTCACTGTATTGGATTTTTCCCAAAAACTTCATAAAAATATGATTTTGTCTTCTCTGATTAAAACACCAAAATAACCCTTAAAAACTGTCACCATTCCCTTTTCACCCCAAAACAGCCACCCTCCCAAATATGCTTACCTCCAAGCTGTGCAGACCGGACACATTGAAAAGACTACTGCTCCTGGATATATTCGATGAATCTCCCAGTTCCTTCTTGATCGTGGTATGATATTTATTTAGGGTTAGCGTGGATCGTGACCTGGATACTGGTTTCGTGGACGTTTTGGCATCTGTTGAGAACGATCCAGACCGAGACACTGCTTGAGGCTTGTAAAATACATAGTCGGTGTTGCTAATGTCGCTGTTCAGATCTTCCGAATTCCTCTTACTGTATGAGACGTTTTCGTTGCTCCGTACCGTATCGTCCTCAAAGACTTTGATGTTTTGGTGTTTTGGAACGTCGTATGTGGTAATTTTAAAATTTGGGAGTGTATCGTGATGGTGCCTCGCAGTCTTTTCTGCGGGTTTCTGGAAGTTCGCCATCGATGCACTATTTACACTAGGTCTAGATTCTACGCTATCAGTCATCTTTAGGCTTGTGGCGAGCTCCCTGTTGTACACCAACGACTTGCGCTTCTCCAAATGTTCCAAGGATAACGTATTTAAAGGAGGTTCTTCGCTGATCATGGACTCCTTGTCTTCCAGAGTTCTTAGCTTCTCAAAGAGTTCTGGAGAGGTCACCACGGAGTCCTTAAAGTCGGTGCTGCCACCCAGCGAATTGGTTTCCAGGAGCGTATCCTGGGGACTAGAATCGCGGAATGCTTTTGGTGGCGAGGGCAACTGGTACTCCCAATCGATAAGGTCGTTTGTTTTTGGTATTTCGTCAGGAACAATTATGTCGTCTAGGATGGGAGGAGGCGGAGGCGTCCGGAAACCTGTATCCTCCTTGTGGTCTTGAGCAATTCCGCTGTCTGTGGATTCGAGACTTTTCTCTTCTTGCGTTTGAATCTTAGGCGGTTCCGGGGTGACTTCTGCAAGTTGCGAGGACAAATTCGACGTGGGTATTGATTCTGAAAAGGTAAGAAATGAGCCTCGTTTCTCCAAATTAATCACTGAGAATGTGAGACAACACAGTGGGTTGTGTCGGGTTCTTGGAATCGCAAACACTGTTTATCATATAAACAGATTACTGTCGAAAGGATGTGAGCGATGAGAAACTATTAGTCGAATGGATGAGATATATTTTACAGCAAATAGCTTTCACAGAATGATCTCATCAAGATTTTAAATTATGTATACTGTATGAATTTAGACCGTATTTTTAACAGGCACTACAATAATAAACATTCCACTTGTTTACCAAGAATTTTTTCGAGTGATAAAGATTCTCTCCTCGTGAGACATTATCATAGAAAGAAGCTCAGTCAGGTTGCAATGTGACGTAAAAAAACTTCCAGTTTGTTTTGTTATTTTTTTCTCAGAATGAGTGACGTGATTGTCTGACATGATAGTGACCTCCCAATGTCACAGGTTCTAGTGAATATGACGTCATACAGAATTTTTTAAAGTACCTAGTTAGCCTGTTTTGAGGTATTGATAACGAGTACTTGAGGCTTTTTTGAATGATCACCTGTTAGGCATTAGGTAAATTTGTTATAAATACAGGGTGCATTCAAAATGACATATGACCTAATACTATGATGATTTTGCATTTCGTGATATTTAAAAATGTAAGTTAAAGTTTTAACTCTTTACTTCATCGTTGAACAATGACCAATACGTGACGTGGTATAAACGTTAACTTGCAACCTGGGCATTTTTACAACCTAACCTCCATTTATTCTGTACAAAAACTACGCTACCGAAAACAACTCCCACACCCATTTACATAACGAGACTAGATACAATAGGCTTATGAGCCAAACTAAACGCGTTACCATTCTAGTGGCAGAGACATTACGAACAGAGAAAGAGTAAGAGAGAGAGACATGCCTGTTTCAGATAAATCACCATCCACCACCCATTCATTTCTAACTCCGCAAGAAGGGTCAGCAATGTTATCCAATTCCTCTAGGTTATCCCACTTCTTCATGGCTGTGCCGTTAAAGCCTGGAATGCTGCAAGTGGAGCTGCGAAGACTCATCGTTGGGGACTGAGTAGGTTCATAATCATGGATTCCAAATAGCTGATTAAATATTTTACGTGGTTTGGTTGGGGGTGGGATTTCTCTTTCGGTGAACATATTTTCATCAAGGTCTTCCATTTCATCCTTTGTATTTGACTTATGATCGTTATCTTTGGTACCTTTTTTTATCATTCCCACTATTTCAGGAGGCTTGGTTTCATTAGAAGTGTCGTCTATGTTTATTGTCTTTTGAAGGCTTATTTTCGATGATTTTGAAGAACTTTCAGCCTTTTGAGTAGAAACGTCGGTTTTCATGATGAAAGGCTTCACTGTTTCTAGACTCGCCAAAATCTCTTCCATGGAGTATTCATTGTCTTTTAGGGATATTGATTCTTGATCTTCGCTAGTAGTTCCACCTTTTATGTTTCCGATCAACTTCTCCTGTTTCGATTCAGCATTCTCGTTGATATGAAGTACTTTCTCAGCCGGTTTTAAAGTTAAAGTATTGTCTAAAACCCTTGGAGATGGTTCTTTACGTTTTAATGCCTTTGGAGGTTTATGTCGCAGTACAACATCATCAAATTCTGTACATTCACTGATGATAGATTCTAAACTTAACGGTTCAATGCCAAGTTCCGCCTCAATTTGCTCTCTTTCCGTTTGAAAGAGGTGGGTGCGGGGAGGCGCTTTGGGGGGCCTCTTCCTGGGTTTCGGTACTGGCACAAAGTTAGTGGAGGGGGTAGTTTCCAGCACCTCGGGCAATTCTAGCATGCAAAATACGTTAGTGCGCAAAAAGCAATTTTTTATAAAGCAAAAAAGCGGAAATGCTGCTAAGAAAAGGAGATGCAGTATAGTGGTATATGAGTTCAAAGAAATTCGTTCGTTTTGCAAATGATTATGTGATCCAGCTTGCTAATGAACTCGTTCCAGTTCTCATCCTGCTGCACCTTTGGAGAGATTTTTTTTTGGTTTTTCTGTGGCCTTCGTGAAGAAGCCAACTTTCGTCTCCCCTCGGCTGAGGGAGAAATATTGTATGCCTCCAAAATAGGAAGCCTAAAATTGGGGCCTTCAATTTTGCCTAAATTACCGTTAGAACTGTAGTTTTGCTTAGTCGTTACTAAGTCTTGCTTAGATTCAGACAGAGGATTAGAGACGCACATTTCAGCGCCTTCTTCCTCAATAACCTCGTTAATCTTCATCTGGCACATGTCCTGTGCGACGATAGTTAACGTCTGGGAACTCGTGCGCAGCCCTTCGGAGAAACACCTAATTTTCGAATTCTCCTCTTGATAAATTCTCCCCAAAGTGTTAGGGGCAGCAGGAGAGTAAATCCTGGTTTTGCCAGCAAAGCTATGGCGAATCGCTCGCATAGCTTCTGATATTTTGAAGGTTCTATGCGCATCTCCTTTTCGTGGTAAACACGCCGTGCGAGGTGCTTTGCTCACAATTATTGGGGGTGCTGAAATCAGGAGTGGCTTACCTGATCGGTGGCTGATTTCGGGTTGACTAGCTACTAAGGGATTAGGATGTTCTGAATGGGCGATTACTGAACTGGCAGGCGATACTGCTATCTGCGGTGGGGGAGGTGCTGCCTTCTTTTTGCGACCTGAAAAATTCCAGAATTATTATTGTTGATGACTAGGAATACAGTTACTTGTCTGCGATCGGCAGAGGAAATGGGAGTTTCATCCCGCATTTGAGGGAAGTAGCTTTGACTCCCTTGGAGGAAAAGGACTTGAATCTTTAGAGAGCGCACACATTTTCCTCGCCACATATTACGAATGTTCAATAGCTATTTACAGTGCCAGGGAAGACAGCGCTACTTTTTCTGAAGTGGATCTTTTTTTTAAACGGAATATTAGTAGTAAAGAAATTGGGTTCATATCTCTGGAGGAAAGTTTCTTTTACTGTCTCGAAAATTGACCAATTTTAATCAAAATCATTAAAATTATTCGAGGGAGTAAACGCAGCACTTTCCTCCCTTGTTGTCTAATAGTTCTTTACGTCACAAATCCAGTAGGTGCCTTGTCACAGTACGAGATTTTTACGGACGAGGCGATGTCAAGGACGGAGTCTGGAAAATATCAACAACTACTGTAACAAAACATAACGGACGTGCATCGTATATTGTTTTATTTCATATTATTGCCCAATTTACAAAGAATTTATGTTCTACGAGGCTAAAACAAACAATGTTTCCTGAAAATATGGCGAACGTAATATTTGCCTGTATTTGTCTTTCTGACGCAATTAGATATTTACCGAATCCTGCTAGTGTCAGCATTCCATTTGCTGCTATTTTATAAACATTTGACTATTTACATACAAAAAAGTAAATATTGCGATGTTTCTAATTACCTTTAGGTTGAAATTGGTGCCCATTATAGTAACACAGCAAGAGAAAATGTTTGTTTTCAACGACCGTAATTTTTCAAACAACCACCCCTTAATTAAAGTCCCGTAAGGTTACCTAGCAACGCCATTACAGCCTCAGGTACTGTAATGTTCGATTTAACGGCCGCAAAATAGTGCAGTGCCACACAGAGTAAACAGATTTATCCAGACAGTAGAAAATAAATAACAATTACATTTAATAGAAGGAAAAAGCAACTTTTTCTTCTGCGAATTGTTTGCGTTATGAATCTGAGGATAGAATATAGAAAGTGCCCGTTTTTGAAGCCCCCAAAAAATGATTAATTTTGATGTGTTGAAAGCTTAACTGTCGCACTAACGGATGAAGATGTATTTCAAGCTTCAGAATCCTTTGCCAAATCTCCTATAAAATTGGTTCAAATCTTCAAAAGGTTTTCGATTAAATTGAAATCGATCTATCTGTTGTAATATTCTTATCACAGAGCTCACCCATGGCACCTCGACACTTCCCAAACGACACAAAGAAAAGAACTGCCGAAGATTTATTGAATTAACATCCATTTACGAAGTTGAATACATTCATTCACACCTAAGTTTTCCACGTACCTCTTTCTAAACGCTCCCAGCTATGCCGTTCGTTTTACAATCGCTCGTAAACAATTTCACTAATTTTACGATTTGATTATTTTAACTTAATGCCGTAGAACAGTGAAAGCGCACGTTTCTTTGTCGCTCTTTTTGGGGGAACTTGAACACTTGGAATGGAGTACCCAAAGCTCCAATTAAGGGAAGGATCCACGCGAAGTGCGATAAACAAACAGCACAACCTGTTTCGATCTGGTATACTAAGATCAAGAGAATCAGTGAACCAGTTTTAGACGTTTATTCTAAACCTACATGCGACTTTCTACCCACATGCTGAATTTTTTTGTAATCGTAATTTTCTATCATCAGCCAAATGGTGTAATTATAGATTGTTGGAATATCAAAGAACCGATGTTCGGACATTTCTCGTAATGGAAATGAAGGCTAAATGAGGTCTTCCATCAGATGGTCACTACGGTTACACAGACATTTTCTTAGGAAATATTTAATGGCAACTATAACGTTTCGAGTGGCTTTTTTGCATGTATTATCCTTTGATATTATAATATTATGTGTTGTTCGCCTACTGTTTTTATGGTAAGAAAATGTCACACATGTTTACACTTATGTCGAGGTAATAAATTAAAGATTATTTTATTTTAGATTGGGAACATCGAGGAAAACAGTAAATTATTTAATGAAATAAACGGAAAACAATCTTTGTCAAGCCCAAGAAACGCTTAAAATACTTATTTACTGTCGTAATTTGGGAGCTTTCAGAAGCAAATGATGTCAAAAAAGAGATTAAGTATGAACTAAATGTGACATAATGTATTTTATATGTTTCAAAAAACTTCTCTGCGAAATTTCCATTTTTCTTCACCGGAATTTCTTCCGAGAAGAATTATTAGCAAACAAAAATTGAAGTTGATAAAAGGCTCAAAAATGAAACCGTATAGAAATTTAATAAAAACACTTCCAAAAAAATTACCAAATTCTAAACAAAACCATTCGATACCAAACCAAAATTAAAGAAAAACCTCTAATTTTGAATGAACTCACATTTGCCACCACTGTTGATATCGACCAATAACTGGAAACCGGCCTTCACTGCTGCGCAACATATAATCATCCTTTTCTAACGTCCACTCTTAACTAACTACAGGAGATGTAACATACGTGTCAACTGCACCCAGAGCGTACTTTAGGACTTAGAGTAACGGGATCCATGCCATATCTTTCATCTTCATCTAAGCTCGTATAATAAACAAAGACGACGGTATAATGCGGGGTAAATGATGTTGAATATTGACATTAGCACAATGGTGGTAAATGAAAGTTTCAATAGGTAAAAGCAGCATTTTCTTGCTTTTTGTTTGTGTTTGACAGTCGAATTCTAAGAAGAATAATATAAGCTGCTGGATACGGTATTTTGCATTCGAATACTTCCTTCCGTAATTATTAATTCTTGTAGCTTAAAAGTGGAAGATTCGAATGCGAAACTCACCCGCAATTAAACTGGTGGTGGACCGCGAATGCGTCGCCATCTTGGTTAAATTGGACGTTCCTTGGGAGGGTGGTAAATCGCTCCCAAAGGCCATGGATTTGGGTCGGTTCCTAGGAAGGGAAGCATTAGCCCCATGTTCGCTCAAAATAGAGGCCTCATGGTACCCGGAACTATCGCTGCTGTTCCGCGAATGACAAATAGTCAATCCGTTTTCCAAAGGTCTCCTCGTTTCTTCGTTCGTGTCGTTGGTCACTACTAAGGTTTAAGCTACATTTCTCTGGACATTCGTTTTTGAGAAATATTACAATTTTCCTCCTCATTATTCACGCTCCCCTGAGGTGGTTTCGGAGCGGGTCGCCTCTTCCTCTGGGGAGGTTTGGGCTTCTCTAACGGTGGCTCCTTTTTCAAGGGCGGAGCAGGTGGGGTGACCGATCGTGAGTCATCGCTGTGAGTGGGTGAAATCGATCTGTTGTCGTTGCTGGACACAGACCCAGATCCCATACTCTGTAGGCACATTTAATTTATCGAATCATAGAAATTTCAAAAAAGATTTTACCGATTTTCCCCGTTTAAAAATAAGGTTGAACACACCACCTCCAGTCTTGTTATGCATCTGCTTACGTTCCTCTTCTTTACGCAGAACCATGATGTCGGTGGTAGAAAAGGCCTGGTTCAGGTTCGTGGTCCCTTTGGAAACTACGTAGATTTCGGTTATTTGGTAGTCGCTCAAGGTCAGTTTAGGATCTAGGACTTCGTCCAAATTTCCTAGAAAAGGATTCTTATAGAACAGTGTTAACAAAACTATTCCTTGAGAAACACATCTTGAGCGTTCCCTGTGTTACCCTTTTACGGCTGAAGCGGGGAAGACGCTTTATACTTTAGCAATTTTTAATGTTCCTTAATTCTATGGGATGTCCCGGGACTCAAGTTCACAGGACTTAGGGAAAAACTTACGCTTTTTGATATAAAAATTATACTACAGGGATACTGGTAATGGATTTGAAATTATATGATTTCAAAAGGCGATCATTTAGAAAGCGGTGTTTGTGCTAACTCGGACATTTTTAAGTTGTAGATCTTTATATTGGGTTCGAGGAATGTCCTAGGATTCAAATGAACACAGAATATAGAGCAAAGTATGCTCTGTTGGAAGTTTAGCTCGCGATTAAAAAATCATGGAAAAATGTGACTTTGCTAACGCCCTTGGGTAGTACTGGTTTGCCTTGTTACCCCTCCGAGTTTCCCATCAGTCCATATCCATATCAATTCTCGGGCATATCCATTTGTGTGTAGGTGAAGTTACGCAACGTGGTTCTAACCCAGCTTCAACAATTTCTGAGCAATTTTAATTTGTTTTGAACAAAATCTGATTATCTGCACAAACTTGCCGAAAATTGCAACTTTATTCTAAATAATCTTCCTAGTGACCGCTCTGTTACCGTTTCGAATATAGTAACAGTAGCACTTGGGACACTGCATAATTTCGGGGCAAAAATAATCATTTTTAATCAGGGAAGAGATTGCGAGAATCAGTAGTTTTGTCCTCCCCATTAATTCACTAGAGCCAGTTGATGGAAAATTGATACAGAACTTGATCAAAGATCGTTGCAATCCACGTGGCAATACTGCGACGAATGAATAATTCTAGCAATTCCGATACATTTCGATTTCATTTGCTGCAGTGGTCACATGGGCTAGACCCATTAAAGTGCACAATATGAAATTCGTATTTCTATCTAATCAGATTCAATAACTGCGATATACAATGAACCCCGACAATTCGCTTTATCACCCGTTTCAAATCCCTTAATAGCGATAGCGAAATATCAATAATAATTTATTGATATTCTATGTGGGCAATTAACGATACCAACAACTATCTAAGTGACAACAGATTAAATTACCTTTATTGCGCCTGGAAATACGGTACTACCAAATTCACTGTCTCCACCTCAAACTTCCGAATCGAAATGCTTTTATTATGGAAAACCTTTTTTGGTTCAGACGCCATAAATTTTTCGCAAAGACACCGTCAAGGCGGACAAAGTAAATCAAAATAAATCAAGCCATTGTTTGCCAGTGAAGATAAGACTCTATTATTATGTCGTTAACAATTAACGAGATAGTAACAATGATCTAATTCGTACCTGGATGCTTAAAGTCGTACTTCATCGGATCCAGGTTTTTCTCCTCGCAGACCTTCCTCATGATGTCCTCCAGCAGTACATTTCTGCTCACCCTCGTAACGTACAACTGGTTTCTTGGAAGGTGAACTTTCAGTCTAAAAGTGCTCTCAAAGGGCTGGTGCCCTGGAGGGGGTACGCTCTTTGGTTGCGGCACCACTCTGCCCTTAGGAAGAACCTACAGTAGAACTGAGAACTGGAGAGCCTTTACAGAGGGCGGCAACGTTACCCTAATATGCTGAGTGTCAAGGGTTCCAATAGGAGTATTGGGCTTGAAGGGGAGCGTCTTGTCTGAGTACTCTGATGAGGGTGCCATGCCGAGCACCTGCAGAGTGTGATTCGAAAGCTGGAGGTGGTTGGCGGTGGTGATCTGCACTAAGAGGTCCATCATGGGAGTGCTGAAATATTTTCAAAAGCATTAGAACGTGTTGACGAACGAAGTTCCAAGCTTCGCCTTGGCGAAAATATAATTAGCAGATTAAAAATGTAAGTAATACAAAGTGGATTATAAAATGGCGTATTTAATACCGTTAATTTGTTTGCAAATTTGCGTCATAGTCGAGCGGAAAGATCTGAAGATAGTCGCGGCTTATTGTGTTGTAAGGCAGGAAAGGGATCCTAACATGTGCGGTATATTGGTACATGGAGAGTGGTTTAACCTTAGAGGTGCTAAAATAGCCGGGTATGAATTGAGCAAAAACTTCCGATTTATTCACGAGAAACACTGCGCAGAAAAGTCGGGAAATCGAACGGATTTAAATTTTGTTCAAATGTATTACCGTTAAACCTCCATCTGCTTACCTTCTTTCTATTGACATTTTTACCGCTTTTCCATTGGGCAGATGCACAGTCAGATCCATGGCCCCTGCCAGCATGTCCGGAGGTGTATCCTCCGTGATCTGCATCATCGTCAACGTACCACCCCGCGCCCTGCAATCGAAACAAATCCAGTAGAGACACGCATGCGATATATATCACGTAACACATTCCATTAACTTAATACACTTATGTAAATAAACCGGGCGGTACTACCTGCTACTATTGCACAAATCATTCTTTGATTAACTTATCAATAATTCGAATTGTTTTCCGTATCAGACGTCGCCTCTCAGGGGAAAATAAATCATTCCCATCATTACTCGCAAGCATAAATTAACGGTGCGAAGGCAGTACCAGAGATTTCTAGACCCAAATTGGTATCACAAAACTTCATTTTTCGATGCAATCAGACAGCGAGCGGTTACGTAAGGTTGGTAAACAACGAAGCAATTTTGTGTAATTACGTTTATTTATGTTGTTGCTGAAACGGCTGTTGGTAAACGATGATGATGGTGAACAGACAATATTTCAGTTGTTTGAATAATAGCAATAAAATCTACAGAATGTGAAGTACGTAATTATGCATGTGCTCGTCCAACGGTTGGTACTTGGACAGGTTGTATTATGAGTAAATATTTGAGAGCTCAGATAAAAGCCGGTACTGCCTTGCTTGGTAAACAGGCACAAGTAGTATGAAAACACACAACGTGCGTGGCGAAGATTGCAAAGGAAAAGATCTGCCCTAATGACTTGAGCCTACTACAATATAACTCATTTAGTTGCTACCGAGCTTGTACTAATATGGGAGGTACTACCTTATGTCTGCAATACATGCATCAAAATGTCAATGGCGGAATGTTATAAATTGCCAATCTCTTGAAGGCTGCTAACAATAAAACCAGAAATTCCTGCAATGATGCGTTTTTTAAACCGCTCGCATCTGTTGACTTATTAATAGGGTCATAAATTTGCTAAATTGAAATAATCAGAGAGATAGCTTTAATTCAAATTCCAGTTCATTTCTAGCCAACCTTGATTTACTATTTAAGTTGTTGCATGATGAATTTATTCTTAATTTATTTGTATTTCCGCAATTTGAGTTAAACCTTTTCCTGCATTCAAGTGTAAAGTTGATTTTCAGTGTTAACATATGAGTTCAGTGGTTAAGCTATCGATGTCAATATTTCGTTGATAACTGCATCTTATCACTTCTGCACTTTGGACACCCCCGAATGAAGAATGCCAATAATGAGTTCAGTGTTGACAGGCGTACCATTGCAGTGACAGTACCACTTCTTGCATTCTTCCACGATAATTTTGGTATTACCAATTTTCGTATCATTTTTCGAAGCCTTGTATAAAGTATATACCATTTTTTCTAAAAAGATGAAAATTGCTAAAACGCTTGATACGGACCTGACCGTTTTACCGCACAACAAACAATACCAGGCAGCTCTAAATTGCTTCTCCCCGTTCACTTTTAACAATTTTTTTTTAATTCAAGAGCAGCATTAAATAAGACAAAAAATACTATCTTTTAACATTAAACATTTTTTTTAATGGTGCTTACGTTACCGGTGGCGCAAAATGGCCAATTTTTTAAAATGGAAATATGGGTCAAGTGACACCTTAAATTAACAGTCTTTCAGAACTGCATTCAGTGGTGTATTGCGATTCAAAACCTATTGATTATTTTTGAGAAAAACAAGTATAAATTTGATAAAAAGTGCAATACAAACTCAGTTAAACAGTACGTAAACAATGAAAAAACCTGTTTGTTGATAGGAAATCGGTTTGTTTTCGATTTTGTGCTCGCAAACAGTCTTTTGTTATTTTTATTTGTTTATTTATTTATTTATTTTTACAAAATATAGGGTATTCCTCTTTAAAAAAATCATTTTTGTCACGCCACGGTTTTCTGGATCATCCCGTAACTTCGAAAATATCAAACAATAAAAATTTATGAAAAAGTGAATAACTACTTTTATCTTAAACTCTTTTTCTAAACTTTACAGTTTTTCAAACAAGGTAGTGGACCGTCTTATGTGGACCGCCCTGTACAAACCCCTGAGGTTCTGCACAAGTTTACATTGACTTTTTCCTATTTTAGCTAAAATAAAAACTGCTTTAACACGGCTTAATATGGAAAATACGCATTACACAGTCCGAACCGACACCCGCATGAGGTAGCAAACCATTAATTTCTCTTTAGCTTCCAACCTTTTCTAAAGGAAAAAATTAGAATGATCGCAATACCAGTTAAATCGCAAATGGTTGTTGTTGCCTTGATTCGAATATTTTTGCAGTTAACCTAAGTACGGCATTACTCATGCTTCGAAGGCAATTATAGGCAATTAGCGGCACTGTAAATGAGTATATCTGCTCGTTCCAGTGTCTCAAGTCCATATTATGTACGAAGGTGGGTTGACCGTTCAAAGACGTGCAGATTGCTATTTCGCCCCAAGGCGAAATCCCGATCCGCAATGGCTAATCTTGAATTCGTCTCACAACATTCAAAATGGCGTTAAATTAATTTAAAACGTGGTGGTACTTTTTATGATTGATTTCCTGCTGGCTGAATGAATCGTGAGCCGAATAGGTGATCGCTCCGTTATTTTTTCTGTCCGAGGAACGGCGCGGGAACCCCCCGTATTGAGAAAAATCAAAGATGGCGTGTCGAGATCGATTGGGCATAGGTGCATGTACATGTTTGACCCAGTTGCGGCGAAATGAAGAAAAAGTCAAGAGTGAATGTTTTCCATTCATTGCGTTCACTTTTCTACTAATGCCTATTAACTCAAATCTATTTAAGTTTACTTATAATTTCACTGGTAAGACGAGAATTACGATACGGCATGAAACGTACATCAACAATGGTGAATTTAAATTCAGGCACTAGCGCAGGAAGCCCATGATTAGACGACGCTGTTTCTGAAAAAAGGAAGCAACCATGACTAACTGATGGCGAGGGTCATTGAATTCACAAATAAAAAAGAATGAATACCGAAGATGTTGCTGAAGAGCTCATCTCTAGGTCATGAAAAGTTGTTAAACCGCCGGCGAGCAACACAATACAGCTGTTAAACACCACCTACTTCTTCGATGTATGTATAGCAATTTAACGGTACATACTGAGGTGTTATTACAACCACAGTCAGATGATTGAAGAGAAAAAATTTCAAAATTACGTAAGAGTAATGACTGTCTGTATGCCATGAATTGTTGTTTAAGATTTACAGGACGTGTGTTATTGCTGGCCAACTGCTCATGTGACAAGTGGTTTCGATTAACGTTCTAATGATTATTGAGGAAAAAATCGCTAAATTATCAGTTTTTTCTATCTTATCGCTGTAATTAGATCTGTACTTTGGTTTTATAACGCAGAACTGGAGACGTAAACTATACAGGGTGTAATGCATTATCATTTCAGACATTTCAGGAGGCGATGGAACTTTGCAAAATAATAAGAAAATGCTATTGGATCCGTGGTCAAAAATGTACCATTTTCGATACCCAGGATGGTGCATTTTAACAGTTTTTATAATTTTCTTTTCGTTTAGATTTATTTTTATCTTAAAAAATTTGATTAAATGTTACGAATACCTTTGATAACTGAGCCAGATGATTATTTTCTCCTTACTTCCTTTATACTCTTAATTTGCATCTATAGATATTTCTGGAAATTCTACGAAAACTGTGAAAGATAAGAAAATACTATAAAAGACCAGAAAACTAAATAATTGACAAATTTGGTATCAGAACTCATACAGGTTGTTGCAAAAAAAAAGCATATAAAACATAAAACAGTACATGACCAAAAGAATGTAATACCCGGTATTTGGCTACCGATAATTTTGACATTTTGTTGTAATGGGTCTTAAAGGAATTAGGTGTACGAAATTTCAAAAATTGAACTCAACACGCACGTGAGAAAAACACAAAATATGAGAAAAAATGTGAAACGTTGCCATCCTATAGAAGGTGGTCTAAATTCGAGGCGCATCATTGGGATATCGGAAACGTTAAAAGATATGAAGTCGCTTAAATTGGGGCAAAGTTACACAATTATTTAATGTCCAAGAAAAGGCTACTTCGAAATCGAAAAAATTCCGAATACTTCCGGAAATATCCAGAAAAAAACGAAATTTTGCTGTATCCTTTTTATTTTTTCCTGACTTTTTTTGAAAAAAACATATTTCCAAATAAATGTCACTTCGTTATTAACCCTTTTTCGTCCCTATAAGATGGCGTTGTGAAATGACATTGAAATCTGACGTTTCGTTTTTGAGCCACTATCATTAACTTATTTTTTTTAATACGGACTTGGGTTTTTTATCTTCTCTTTTATTACTTTTTGCCCTTTTGAGAACAATTACGTATAAAAACCACCAAAGTAAGTAGTGAGTATGATAAAAATACCCTCTTAAAAAGTACATATCATTCTCCCACGTATCATTTTTAGCAGAGGTTTGTCTTTGTTGCAGTTTCTTCTGTTCGCGTAATGAATGTTTTCAATTAATTTTAATATATAAAATAAATAACATAAATAATTTCTATAAAGTATAACAAATAGATAGGACTTTAAAAAAAAGGCGTTTAAAAAAAAACTCATATCTGGACAAGTAGGTGACTATGAATTCAGTTCGTTCTACTTCTTTTTAAAAATAAATAAATAACTGTCATTTTGTTTAACTGTCACACTGTCGTTCTATCAAATCTATTCAGAATATTATAAAATTGATACTCCCTCTGACCCATATTATGACATACATTTCTGTTTTTGTTTTGTCCCAAATTATGGTATACAAAACAAATGAATTTATCTTTTTTTTACATTACTAATTATGTTTTACAAGTACATAATTGACATAAAATAGGTCTATTTGTTAGGTTATTCGGCATTTTGGGCTATGGCAAGAGCCTCTTCATTACACATTATTGACACTGACAAGCGTCCTTCACGGCGAAGTTTTTCTTTGTTCACGTATCGAATTTTGTAATTATTGTCCCCCCTAGCCATTAAAATAGACTCCATACACTTTTGAAGAGTCAAGAAAACATTATCTAATTCGTCTTTATTTAACGCATTGAAAGCATTTTGCACACATTCGATTAATTCGTCGATAGTTTTTGGGGATCCTTGATGCTGGAGTGACTGAATCGAATTGAAGAAACCACAATCCAAAACATTTAAGTCTGGACAATTTGGCGGCTGTGAATGGAACTGAATGTTCCATCCATCTTTTGATCTTTCAGTTAATAGAACTTCATCATTATCACGCGCATGTGGTTTGGCGTTATCTTGTTGAATATATGTATATGAATTTTAGTTTACGTCCTATTGGAAACTTAGATCTAACAGCTGGCAAAATATTTTCAATAATCATTTTTGTATATTCAACGGCGTGGATAGATTCAATATGTTTGGTTACTAATGATCTTTTTTTTCGGCCCTTGCTGTTTCGTTTGGCCGGCTCTTGATAAACAAAGGAGCAAATTCCGACCTTTCCGTCAAAGTACTGTTTTCTAGCATAATCAAAACGCGGTCTGGCCACTGCAGCCATGAACATAACTTTGGTAATAAAACGCTTACTTTTATAAGATCTCTGAGGTTCTTGCTCATCAAGCAAGACATAATAAGATCGTTTACTTTGAGTCAGGTAAAACCATTTTTCATCAATATGTACATTGTCATACATGTTTTCAAAAAATCCATTTGGCTTCACCTTCGATAAGTAAAATTTTATTCGACTTAATTTGTTTTGTTCTGTTAGCAATGGTTTCACTGTTGCTGTTATTCGCTTCAACTGTATGCCTTCTTTAAATATGCGAAAAGACTTGATCTTGGAATGTCTGATGAAAAAGATAAACTCCGGATTGTACTGCGACGATTGAACGGGATATCGCGGATCTTGTTCAAATTTTTTGAGTAATTTTGCGTTTTCGAGCACTTTTTTTTTTTTTTTTTTTAGATGAAACATCTGCACAAAAAGATTCCTTATCATATCGCTCTTTAGCCCTTTGCTAAATACGGGACACACTTAATCGAGTAATGTCGAATTCGGTTGCAACTTTGTTAATAGCACTGCGACTCTGTTCCCTACTTTATGCTGCAGTAAGAATTGTAAAATTCCATTGTGCTGGTCACAAGTCAGTTGTTTGGTTTTTTGATCTCTTCTAACATATACACCACTATTTTGATTTATTGTATCTCCCATATTTTTTTCTTAACCGATATTTGTTTTCATTTTATGTCTTTTGCACTTTTTTTAAATAATTATGACAAACTGTCAAAATTTCTTTTGAGCACAGCTTAATCTTTAAACATTAAGTATAGCATTGTTCTTTAAGATGGAATGATTAAAATCCGTTAAGTTTATTAAACTTTAACAGTCAAAGAATTTTAAAGAAATGTATACCATAATTTGGGGCAGAGGGAGTACTCATTATTATTAAAGGAAAATAAAATGTTCTCATCACTTGAAAGCGTGATATGATAAAAATTTATTACGCTTTTACCATAACAGTTCTAATAATTCAATTATCTTTAGAGTGCTATTTGCAATAATAAAAAACTTAAAAAATTATTTAAATTAGCGATCTAATTAAATTAATTAAAAAGGAATGATAATAATTCAAAAGTTTCTATTTTTGGTAAATAAATGCAAATTAGTTAAGGGGTCTCAAAAAAAGTGGCAATAATGAAATCACATTAATTTTGAAATATTTCTTCAAAAAAAGTTATGAAAAAATAAATATGATATTGCAAAATTTCAGGTTTTTCTAAATATCTGCGGAAGTGTTCAGAATTTTTCCCGGTTTAAAGTGGCTTTTTCTTGGGCAGTAAATTGTGCAACTTTGCCCTAATTTAAGCGACCTCGTATGGTTTCCGAGATTCCAATGACACGTCTCGAATTTGAATCACCCTATAGATTGAAAATGGTGCGTCTTTGACCATGGATCTATTAGCATTTTTTATTATTTTGGAGAGCCCCCTGAAATATCTCCATGAGGATATGTTACACCATGTAGTTAAAGATAACCAGTTAAGAGCATGGCTCTGATCAGGTACATTGATAATGAGCGTAGCAAATGATTTTTTAACGCTTAGAGGTAATTGGTAATGGAGACGCTTTTAAGTTATGACAAATCACCACCTGGAAGTACACAGCTCACATCTGAAAATAGGCGATACAACCGTACAATAAACAATACGTAATTACTTTATTTAGTGTGAGCAACTAAGTGATGAAGATGGGTACAATGCAGTGTTTCATCGGCCAATGACTCCTTCCCACAAAAATAATAAAATAAGATTATTTGGAGAAGAAGATAGTGGAGAAAAAGTCTGCCGTCTTGATGGGCTAGCCATTTTTCTAGCCGGCGAATTAGTTCCGGGCAAAAGTACCAAGATTGCCGTTTGTGATGGAATTATGATGATGATGAGGACGAGGACGCCGGTTTTGAAACGAGAAAATAATTGCTTTATTTATTTTTTAAGCTAAATTATGCATGACTTAGTTTCACTTGTTCAAGAGGCGATTTTGCCATTCTGCAAATGCCTTGCGGTTTGCTTACGCCGATTCCAATTAATAAATGTGTTTCTTTGTCGGATTGCTAATAGCATTATAGTCAATTAACGCGGAATTCAGCTTACTAAATTGACTTGTAGCAGAAATTTCTTTCCGGTTAAAAAACGCTCATATCTATAATTCATCGAATCGGATACAAATCAGAGAAATATCTAGGCAAAGGCAGAGAAAATTGAAGCAGTACCGCTGTTATATCCACGTTTCTAATGGCAATCAGATATTTATTACATAAAAACATTTGAGACTAAACCAGCAATAATACCGCTACGAAAGCCAGATTGTCAGCTTGAGATTACCCCAAATCTAGGGAAAAGTCACTGGAACATATATGCAATTTTCTTAAATCACGAGAAAAGTTGCATAATCAGGCAACACCGCACTAGCGATTATCCCAAACTCGCCCCTAATACTGTCTGAAGCCTCTAGGCTTTCAAATAAAACACAGACCCATATAATCCCATGTAATCTACATTGCATATGGGCAATATATATGACTACTTATGGAATTCCCCTGGTATACGCTTAATAGAACATTCCTGGGAATGGACGGATCATTAACGTAATCGAAAAAATTCGAAATCCTTCAGGAAGTATCTCGTTATTGCCATTTACATATATACAGGGTGAGTTTAGCGAAACCGACACAGAGCAGGTGCATGCAGAGGATCTAAAAATATGACGTTTTGTTGAATTTTTTCCTACAGTTGATAGTTGAGGAGATATTGACCTCCGAATTTGGCTAGTAAATTTCTAAAAAACGGCATATTTTAGTAATGCGTCTTCACAACCCAACCAAATTTGGAACGTGTTTTATTTTTATCAATATCTTTAATTGATAGACGCTCAATAGGGGTTGGATTAGGGATAAGATAAGATCTACAAGAGTTGGGCTTTTTTTACCTGTAAAGTCACGAACAATACCATTTAATAGCAAATTTGATTGTAAAACTTTTATTCCCCTAGAAAATTTGTCGAAAACCTCATTATTTTTGATAAAATCGAAGTTTTATGGAATAGAACCAAAAAAAAATTAAAGGTCTTCAAAGGGATACTCTGTATAAGAGTATAATAATCCACGCTGATTTTTTATGTTTATTATCCAGTTTTGAACTAAATGAAGCGTCCAGTTTCTCATAAAGTCGTTTGCAAGTTCAATGGTCTGATTGTCTATTAATGGGATAAAGATTTGATAGTATTTGTAAATTTCTGGAGGTGCTCCAAAAAACTTAATTGAAAATACATATCTTGAAAATGATTAGAGATATAAGCGTCTTCGCACAATACCTTTTTGACGTAGGAGAATTCAGAGTATCAGATTTCGTAAACATGTTGAAATTATTATCGGCAGTGAATTCAGTTAAATCGATGTTTTATGCCTCGATTAGGCGTGCTTAGGACCACCTATCAGATCACTTAAAACAGATATTTTAAATGAATTTATCGTTCTCAAAAATTCTCCTAGAAGTAATTTCAAGATTGTAAATTGAAGACTGCGAGATTTATCCCAATTTGCAGAATTAAAAAAAAATCTTTCGACCTCCTGTAGAATCAAAATAAGCAACTTTTGTGTAAGGCAAGTTTAGCTCAATCGCTCTCTTTGTTCACCCTCTGACACCCAATATTCGTTTGTATTAGTACTTCTGTTACACTGCGTATAAGGAGACTATTGTTAAGTAGTACGCGAATCTAAGGCTGTAATAGTCTTATAAATATTACATAATCGCAGATTCCCATTGCCGCCGAGCTAGGAGACTTGTTGCGTGTAGTCAATTAATTCTATATAAAAACCCGACAGTAATGCTCACACTTCAGTTTTAGCCTTGTATTATAACGATAAAAACTAAATTCCTCTCTTCCATATAAGTTCGTTTTTCATATCCGCCCAAGCACATATTCACAATATCGCAATTTCAATTAGAACATTACATTCTTGAAATGCCGCAACGGTCTCTATTATATAACAATTATATTAGAAAAAGTGATGGGAAAGAACCGTAGAAGACCATCATCTAGCTTGCGAAACTATCGCTCGCTATTGAATTGAAAAACTACTGGTTCACGTAATTGTTTGTTGGTTTTTAATTAGGTTGATTAAGGCATGTTATCACGCTGTCGCTTGTGCATTTTTGTCACGAGGTGAATTAACTTAAAGCGAGTTGAAGGAAAAAATACGCGAAATTGATATGTCAGAGAAATGAGAGTTGCTCAATTAAGCGTTTAGGTTTTTCTTATTTCGGCATTGTTTAACCCCATTTCGTAGGTATGGAACTGCTGTATGTTGCAGATGATTCTCTATAAACGAATGCATTTCAGTGTCAGAATACAGTTCTATCGAAGTCGTGCGAAAATAGTATTTTTAATATTTCCACGAAAGCTAAAACTGCATTAAAAGTTTGAAAATCCAACATGGTGCCCCGAAGAAAAAACAACTGTTAAGCTTCAGAAATGTGGTGAAAAAGATGGTACCAAACTTGAGGAGGTTATGGAGGACATTGCGATAGAAAATTATTGCATGTATAACTCTTGTCGAAAATGAAACGTTTTGGCTCTGGAGCAATTTTTGCCCAAAAATGTGAATATCTTCTCGTTGACGCTGAAAGACATTGATATTTAAAATAATTTTTATTAAAGACAACATAAAAATAATAAATTTATAATAATGATTCAAAACGGCGATCTCTCAACTAGTTACATAAATTTATCCGTCCATCATGAAATCGCACACCCCTTGTAGTAAGTGCGCTGCGCGAAAAGACAGGCTGCCATCACTCTCTCTAAAAATTCCTCGTGGGTGCTTACAAGGGTTTCATTTATAAGAACTTGATATAACTTTAAAAGAAAAAATCCAATGGGGTTAAATCGGGACATTGTGCTGGCGAGATAGGTGCTTCCCTTCTGATCCATCGCTCAAGAAATTGTAGGTTTAGATGATCTTATATATGTATAGCTGGCAAAATGTGCAGATGCATCGTCATGTTGGAACCACATTTTATCCTGTACCTCCATAAGGACGTTTTAATAAACGTCTTTAATAAAAATTACTTAAATACTGCTGTCTTTTAGTGTCTACGAGAAAACATTACATTTTTGGACAAAAATTGTTTCAGAGCTAAAACGGCTCATTTTCGACTACCAGTAGGGGTTTATGTGCAATTTTTTTTACCGCAATGTCCTCTATAACCTTCACAAGTTGGCACCACCTTTTTGAAATACCCTGTGTATAATATATATCTATTGATTCATTGGTAAATAGGAAGGTATTTTTGTTTGTTTTCCCTCGTGACTTGGATGAACTGCACTAATCCACCTATAATTAGATTAGGTCGTGAGAATGAGAATAGCGAGCGGTCTGTGCTCACTTACTCGCTTTCTAGTAGGTTTTATTTATAAACGCTTACAGCAGCATAAATGGGACTTTTTGTCCACAAAAGTAGTACCTCCTGCCAAGATCAGGTCGTGATCAACCTTGAAAGGTTCCGAACTTTTTCACGGGCTGCCAGTTTTGCGGTGGCCACTAAGCGAACGTTAATGCGTACAAAAATGGTCTGCGGCGAAACAATGAACAATTAAGACGGTTTTCAACCTCGGCGGACGACCGATATCCTCTGCGAATTTTCGTTATGCAATTCGCCTGAGGAAATTGGGTTCATTAGCCAAAATTTCAATTTAAAAAATTGCAATTCAATTGTATTCCAGTCAGCCCTAATAACGATTTATCTAATTGAAATATATGCTCCTCACGGACCTGCCAACGTGCCACGAAAATTTATACCCGGGAATGCGGAGAATTCGAAATGAGCTTACGTAAAACATTGTGAAGTTTTTTTAGTCATACCTCCTGGCATTAATGAATTGTAAATATTGGTGGTTACAACTTTTTTGCATAGGCCAACAAAAACAATTTGTACAATCGCCTATGCGACATTGAAACGTGCATTGATCAATACGAAATATCGTTTCGTTTCGTTTTGTTGATACAGTTCAAGGTAGAATTATCAATAATGCACGACAATATGCCCGCATAACTAGAATTAAAGTAGATATTGTTATCGTAACGTGACAATTTATATACATGAATACGCAATTTTGTCAAGAAAATATGGCAGGGTAGAACAGCCAAATCTTCATATAATTAAATACCTGTATATTTCGACATATGTGAAAAAAATACCGAAACACCTCAATTTTTGATTCTGAAATTACATCCCGTAACATAAAAATGTTTAACAAATTTTAACAATTGTAACCCCCACAGTTTTAAATTGGAATTATGGGTTTGTAATACCTCAATTGAAAGGTCTTTTCATTCTCTATTCAAAACTCCTATGGCTTTAATTTTATTGCAAAAAGTAATAGAAAAAAATCTGTAATTGATAATATTCTCTACGCTAAACTTAAAGCTTAATAACTAATATCAATTCGTTATTGATAATGCAATAAAATAATAAAACAAATCAATCTCAATCTTCTATAAAATGTTCAAAATGGATGCCTCATGGCCGTATATTAACCGTAAATAAAAATGTCTTCTTACATTAATCAACATCCGAGACATAACTGATCTAATCGCAAACGTTATTCTTCTTTTTAAGTCTGCTCGATCGCGTGGTTTAATTTGGTACATCATATTCTTCGCATGTCTCCATAAGAAGAACTCTAATGGAGTAAGATCATGTAATCGTGGTGGCCATTTTAGCGATCCTAGTTTCCCTATCCACAGATTTGGAAAAGTCAAGTCGGGGTACATTGATATTGATTTGTTTTGTTATTTTAATACAATATCAATAACGAAGTGACATTAGTTAATAAATTTTTCGTTTTTTTGTAAATAATTTGGTCAATTGCATGAATTTATTTATTTTTTTGTATTATTTTTCAATTAAAGTTTAAAACAATAGCAATTTTAAGTAGAGAATGAAAAGACTTTTCAAATGAGGTATCATAAACCCGTACTTTCAAATGAAAAAATTTGGGGGTTGCAATTACCACCCAAAGGGGGTTAAATTTAGGGGTGAAATTTTTAGTTTACACAATGTAATTTCAGAAACTCAAATCGATGTGTTTCGGCATTTTTTTCTACATATATCGAAATATGCAGAAGTCGAATTTATTGCATTCAGCTGTTCCAACCTGCATAGCTCGGAACAGGTACTACTGATTCAATTACATAATAATAGTATATTATGCTGTACCTGATTACATATACAGTCTAAATTACGTTGGTTCTAGTCATTAGAAAAATCCTAATTATTCAATTACGGGAAAAGTTTCCCGCATAGAGAGCCGCTTTCTTTCGGCTTGAAATTTCGCACCAAAACGCATTAATGTCCAAGAATCACGTTTCTCCTCTTCCATCGGAAGTAATAATCGTGATTCATGTTTAACAAAGCAAGGATCCGGATCTTTCTGCCCTTCAAATCATTAAATATTTCTATTTCAGAGGGACAAAAAGCGCAAATTTCTTTAAAAAATATCACTTTGGTTCTGTGGAAGGCGGGACTGCGACGTTCGGGTATTAATAAAAAGATTTTTGCACTTTTGAATTTTAAGAATTTATACATTGCAAAAACATCTGACTGGGCCAATAATTTTCTGGAAAACCGTTCATTAATTATCTCTTGAAAAGAGAAAAAATGTCACCAGGTTTCTTTGGAACATAAGAACGCGCGAGGATTCGGTAGTGATAGAAATAATTTTTGAGAATTTTGGAAACGTCGCACTTAAAAAAACATCGGAACGCGTCGATGATTTTCTGGAAATGCCGTCCATTAATTGTTTCCTAAAAACAGAAAAAATACTATTCTGTTTCCATTGAAGATAGAGGACTGTAAAGCTCGGGTGGTAATAAAAAATTGATTATTTTCGAATTTTAGAAATTTCTAAACTGCCAAACTAGCATGACACGTCAATCATTTTCTGGAAGTACCGTTTACTAATTGTCTCTAAAAAGTGGAAAAAATATTAGGCTGTATTTATGGAGAACAGAGGTATTAACACAATTAATTATTTTTTGAAAAATTTTCTACTTAGAAAGTTTCTTACTTGAGAAACATCGTGACACGCCAATAGTTTTCTGGCAATGCCGCTCATTAATTCGGCCCTAAAAACAGAAAAAATGTCGTTCTGTTTCCACAGAAGAGAGAAGCGCGCGGCGAAGTTCGGGTAGCAATACAAATATTTTCGAGAGTTTTTAAACTTCGGAGCTTTTTGAAAAAACTTGTAAAATTCGAAAATTCTGATTTTTTAAAAATAACTGAAAAACCGAAAATAATTGTGTTGGCATCGTGAAACTACTCCCTTGAATGAGCAAGTTTTCTTCCATTTAACCTCTTCTGTATCGACAACAGCAGGGTTTTACACAAAGAAAATCAAATGCTCCAAATAAAAACGGGACGAATGAGCCGCAAAATATTGAAATGAAACTGGTCAATACTGGACACCTTTCAACCCCACTTTAACCCCCGTCCCGATCAATGTTGCGTGACGTTTCCATGAAGCCTCGACATCAAAACCCGGAAACAATCATTTCCATTTCACAGGCCTTAATCTTGCAAAATTGAATTATCGCAACTTGCGACCTCCGAGGCACTTGAGCGGTTTCCGATTAACTCAGCCGAGCTAATTTCATTACAAAACTGCAGTGTGCTCAATCGGGGGTACCCTACATACACCTAGAGAGATTATTAAATTCCTCACCTTATCATTTAAACGAATCGAATTCTTCGACGACTTAATGCGCGCCTATGCCATTGTTCTTGCGAGCCGCGCATAATGGCTTTATATGGGGCTTGAGATTAGCTTGAAAATGACACTTAGTCCATGAGCATGTTAAGTTAATTAATTTCTCGCCCTGTTGCCAAGTCATTTTTACAGTAAGGTAAATAAGCAATTACGGTGTTCTTCTCACTAATTTCTCCCACAATTGACAAATTGCCGGCGCGTTTAACACTTAAGATTGAATTCGCTTTCTATTTCGCACATAGAACAGATCTACTATCGCGAAACGCAATAGGCCGTTGAAAGTATCCGTGTAACAATTACTATTACCCAAACCGCATCGAACAATGTACTTATCCTTTATAATGCAAAGCATGCATGAAGCTATTATTCAATTCGGCCGTATTGTTGTGTTAATAGAGGCCAATTTTTGCATTTATTGGTCGAGGAAAAAAGTGTGAGAAATTTTTGAGCGCCTTTATGGGCAGATATCGATTGCACATTATTGTTTTTAAATTGGAGAAATATGGATTAATTCATTACAGCAAAAGAGAGACGTGTGCTGACCTATAAAAGTTCGAAGATCGACGCGACTACAGCTACAAAAGATACGAGGTCGGTTAAAGTTGCTCAATTTGTTGTTCCAGAATACGCCGTTTTAAAATTTTCAACATTCCTAGGGGTTTCGGAGTTATTCGAAAAAACTGAAATTTCAGAAAAACGTTTTTTAGCGACTGAATATTTTTTTAAAAAGGAAATCATAGTTGGTTATGAACTTAAAAAAATGCCCATGTTTAACCGTTGCCAAAAATCAGGGAAATAGGTACCCACAATTTTATATCATTGGAAAGGGCTAAGCATGAGCATTTTTTTAAGTTCATAACCAACTATGATTTCCACTAAAAATTAAAAAAATAGGTATCTCTGATAACATGGGCAACTATAAAAAACCGAGTAAGCTCTTAACTGGATTGCACTGAAAAAGTGCCTTGAAAATGTATTTACAGAATTAGAATATTCCTTGAAATAGAAACATTTTTCAGCAATTTTTAAAATAGTCCAAAATTGAAAAACGCTCTATATCTCCGTTGGCAATGAAAACATCGTCAAGCGGTTTTTACTATCAAACATTTCTCAAAAGTCGAGCCCATGACATCTAAGTCGATTTTGCTCTATGTAAATAATTGAGGAATGGGTTTTCTCTGTTAAAACAGACCAATTCCTACCACACTAACCTGAACTAACCTGAGGCATTACCTCCTAGAAAACAAAGTTTTCATGTGGTAGTACTTCAGAATATAAAAAAGAAGGTAGTGCTTTTTTAATTGAGTATCTACTAATTCTAGATGATGCTTGCTTTTTATTTTGCCAGAAATAAAAACTCTATCCGCGTTCTTGTTCTATCCTATGCCTCCTCATATCATCACACTTCCTCCATCAAGTTCCTTTTCCGAAAACACTTTTTCTTCTTTCTTTAGGTCATGATAATCATCAGGACCCTCGAGGTTGAATTTTTTTTTCATCTGAAAATAACATTTTCCTCCATTCTTCTTTCCAGTAAACGTGATCACGAGCAAACTGTTTTCGAGGTTCCTTATGACTATTACTAATTGTAAGTAGTGGAATCCGTTTCATTCTTCTTTTCTTGATATGTATGGCACCATTAATAACCCTCGTTACATTTTTTTGTATGGGTTTGGACTCCAGTCTTCTGTGCAATTTCCCGTGCTGTTAAACTTAAATTTGAAGCAATTCTCAAAATTTTTCTGCTGGTTAAGACCGACGACCTACGTGGTATTTTCTTTTTTCTATAGCCCTCCGAGGTTAGAGTTAGAGATAACTTTTCTACTCCTTCCTGTATTTTTGGAAATTTTAGAAATGGAGAGCTGGCCATGTTACATTCTTAAAATGATAACGCGTTCGGAAGGCGTTAAACAACTTGCACGACCCATTGGAGGTGTTCACTTTCACAACAGTAACAAAATTGAATACACTTATTTATTTACATCACGGAATTTCGGCAATATTTGTTTATAAACAACAAGTGTGCTATCTTTTTGTCCCAATACAAATTTAATTTTAAACATCAATTCTTTAACAAAAAAAATATCAACACTCAAATCGCCAAAATACCTTTGCATTTTAGTAAAGGAAATGATATACATAAATAATTATCAATAAACGATCAACATATAAACAAGCAATTAAGAGCAGCAGCAGCACCGTGGGCTATCTTTTTGTCCCGGACCTGAGGTACTATTAAGTAATTGTATCTTTCCTTTTTTTTATTGTTTTGCAACCAGTTTTAAGTTGTTGTAGAGAAAAACAATTTGAAAGTTTTCGAGGTTAATCTGCAAAGTAACCATCAAGGGACTTTTAGAAAACCTAGGTGGTACCCCTCGGTGATAGTTTATAAAGAAGAACATTTTTCTTTATCAAATAAACTAGCTAAACTATTCATCCAAACTCTGTTTATTCTTAAATAAAAACGGATAATGAGGAGTCGCCCAATATCAGGCAGGTTTTTGCAAAAATATTTGAAGATGAGAATGGTGAATACTCCAGTGATGTGGATGAGCGGGGAGATGTCGCTGTTAAGGCACAAACGGGAGTGTCCGTGACGACGCCAGAGCCACTCTTGCGCCAACGCGATCTGTTGCACTACGATCGTACTCAGAAAAAACAGTTGAATTCAAAAATGTGAAAATCCAAAATGGCGACTTTAAGGAAAAACAAAGTTGATGGGGATGGTCGAAAATCGAAACGTCGGTGGCATCAACTCGTTGTAGAAAAGGGAAAGTTGCAATGATGAAGCGTCGATCGTTTTGAAACAGCTCGCCTAATAATCTGAGAAGAAAATAAAAAGTTTTTCCTTAAAATTACAGTTTTTTCAAGTACCTCCGAACAGGATTTTTCAAATATTAAAACTGCGCAATTTTAAACTCGAAATTACGCAACTTTGCCCCAAGTTAACTGACCTCGTATCTTTTACGGTTACCGAGATCCCCATGGTTGACCTCCAGAAACGGACACCCCGTATACAAACATTTTTATAAACTGCGATTTTTTTGAGTTGTTCTCAGCTTGCTCTACCAGCAAATGCTACTTTTACATTGTTTCCATATTGTTCGCGATAACCTGCCACTGTCCCCAATAAGCGGCGTGAGCCAGCATGGAAAAGTGAAAATTAAAATTCATAATGCACGAGTCTCATTACTAAAACGGTAATAATGAGTATTAAAAAACTGCCATCATGCCCGTTGCATGCAAATGGCATCTAATTGCATTTTTTTTTTGTAATTATCAGCTTCGAAAACGGATTTTTAGGTTAGTGAGTGCATAAAAGCTGCTTTTCATTACGCGTACGTGCACAAAAAGTATTTGGCAATAATTGCCTCTAACAAGCTCTCGATAGCGAGTAAAACCTGTTTCATTAAAATCAATTTACGTAATACCTACAAACATGTTTTTCTAAGGTATAATTATCACGTTTAATTTATTTGTAAATGGGTAATCGGGATAGTTTGGCTGCTGAAGGTGAACTTCTAAGAGAGTGCATCGCCACTGGACCCGATGTCAATGAATCTCGTGAGGAAATTTTAGCAATTGTTACCAATTTCTAAAGCGGGAAATATCTCATAAACTGCTGCTGCAAAAATCATCCCATAGTCATATGACTACCAGACAGACAGACACAACGTCGTTTAACGGGCGATTTCCGAGAGTGGGTCAGGCAATATTAACATAATCTCGCTGGACCACATATTTGGTCAGTGATATTAAGCGGACATCTTTATAGAGGATGTTAAAGAAGGCGCGGTGCGACGAAAGAGAGAAAGAATCAATTGTTTGGGTTTCATCGGGCCGAATATCGTGTAGAACTAAATCAGAAGATTTTTAACCGATGATGAAGAGGTGCCTAGGACCGTTACGTAAAGATAACTAATTAAGCGGCAACTACAAGTGCTGCTCATTAAAGTCACCAGGAAATCGCCGTCTGAGATTATTACCAATATTACTAACACATAACATTGCTTTAATATCTGTGCCTATAATGTAGCTCAAGCATTTTTGTCGTACGGTTCTAGATCCGTTATCAGTGGTTGAAAAGCAACTTTGTAGACAAGGAAACAATAAAAAATATAAACGCAGATAGGTTTAAAACGAGGCGAAAAACAGCAAGCTGTAATACGATATACAAACGGTACAGGATGTAACAAATTCGAGTCTGTGAATGGGGATCTCGGAAACGGTAAGAGATACAAAGTCGGTTAAATGGAGGCGAAGTTGCATGTTTTGGTGCTCAACAAAAATCCATTTGCAAATTTTAAAAAATCCGAATACATTCGGAAATATTCGATCAAAATCGAAAATTTGAATTTTTGTTGAAGTAAATGAACACTTTGTTGGAAATTTACCTCACTAAAATAAAAATGTCTAATAAAGTTAGTAGACTGAGTAATAAACAAATTAACAAAATACGATTATTGTTTAATAAAATTACTGGATTGAGTAATAAATAAATTAACAAAATACGATCTAATATTTGTTGACTTAACATAACAACGCAATTAAAGCCTCCTTAGATGAAAAGGTTTTTTAATTTTTATTCGTATAAAATCCACTAAAATACAGGAACATAATACATCACTGGAAAAAAATTTAATGTAGGTTCCAATTTTGTAAAAATCCAAGATGTCGCCAGAAGAAGAAACTCCAAAATAATTCATATCTCAAAAATCAATCGTCGAGTAAAAACATCGATTACACCAATAGAAGACCAGACAAAAAGTATTCCAGTAATGTTTCATTATCGGCTTTTATCGCCGATCAGCGAATTATGATTTTCGAGTTTTTTGAGAAAAATGAAAATCCAAATTTTCGGTTTTTGTCGGATATTTCCGAAAGTATTTGGATTTCTTCAAATTCGCAAATGGATTTTTGTTGAGTGCCACAATGCACAACTTTGCCTCCATTTAACCGATTTTGTATCTCTTATCGTTTCCGAGATTCCTATACCTAGACTCGAATTTGTTACACTCTGTTTATATAGGGTGACCGTTTTTGGAGCGCGGCCATGGGGATATCAGTAGCCACAAAAGATACAAGGTCAATTATTTCGGGACAAAATTGAAGAAAAAAAAAGCTGAATGCAAAAATGTGAAAATCGAAGATGGCATCCGTAAGAAAAAACAAAATTAGTGATGGTTGTCGGAAATCGAAACGCCGGATTTTGACCTTTCCCCGATCTAACAGACCTCATGTCTTTTATGATTACTGAGATGCTCATTACTGAATTTCTGAAACGGACATCTTTTATAGAAATGTCTATGTTAGCTCTGTAAGTAAAAAATACCTACCCAGAAGCGTCATAATATATGGGTCCTGGGTGTGTTTTGCGTTCCCTTTTACCAGTACCACTTACAGTGGAACCCGACATGAAACCGTCGATAGTGCTAATGGACTCCGCCAACGCCATACGTAATTAAGGTTGACTAATGTGAAAATTTACGTCTGAGTGCCAAAAGGCGCTAATTATGAGTCTGGGAAGACAGGCAGATTTGAATCAACAAAGCCAACATTTTCAGCCAGCACAGTGGTCAAAAGTATTAAATCCATGTATAATGTCCACTTTAGTCATCCATAACTTACTCATCACAGAGAGTAGTCGAATAGCTTTCCAGTTCTCTGCTTTAAAGATCGCTATTTTTGTACAGTACGTCTTGTGTTTTATTGAATACCTATAATCTGTTGGTAAAAAAGAACATTCTGATCCTCCTACACTTCAATGATACAAAACAGCCTGTAAAGTGTTGCGTTTAATGCCTAGGCAGTAAAGTAATACTTTCACTCTCTAGGCATTAAAAGTTTCACTTTACAGATTGTTTTGTGCCATTAAAAGGTAATCTTATCCGGCAATCAAAGAAAAAATTGTGATAAAGGTATTTTTTGATAAGCTAAATTCGCATTTTTTAAATTCACAGAACTAGCACAATAAATACCCTGTAGAGGTGATATCAAGGCCAAAATTTCAAGCAACCTTTCCATGATAATATACATATTCACATAATCGTTGAACCAGTTTGAATGAAAATTAAAGTTATTGATTATAGATCATCAGAAATACATTAGTGTGGCAAATAGTGCATTAAGTTGGTACTAGCAGATCATCCTTCTGACACCAAGCATTTTAGAGATTGTTTATCATAGTCGTGGTCTGCCTGGAACCAGTTTATCCCACTGATGCTTCAAATGCAGAAATTTGAAACTTAAGTTAGATTCTCTTTGTTAGTCCCTTAATCAACTTCAAGGTTTTAAACCGCTGGCGAACTATTCGATTTGATACTAAGAACATCGATACCCGAAACACTTCTAATGATCAATGGATTATTCAAAATCAATAAATCATTCGAGATATAGCTCATAACACAACTGTGGCTTTAATTGTGGGCAGTAATTATGAACAGGTTTGACCATTTTTGGCCACTACCCTGGCTAAAAATTTAAAAAGGGTTTTTGTCGATCCTAGTAAAAAGTTCTTTTTCAATCGGAAATTGGGAAGTACCTCCATCGGAGTTTTTTGGAGATGTACAAGCAACTTGGACGAACCGACGGAGCGACCTTATCAGCAAAGAGCACATCCAGCGTGTCAATTTGAAAACTAATCATCCTCGATATTTCAGTCCTTATAGAAAATATGTAAATATGCAAAAACGCATCGATTTTATTTTCAAGGAAAACATTCTTTAAGTAGATTTTTTTTTTAATTTCATGCATTTTCTAGAAGGATCGGAAACAAAACTCAGCTCAGCTCAAAAACTAAAACCTTCAGTAGGAAGAGGGATCGAGTTATACCTCATTTGAAAGGTCTTTCTATTACCTCTCCAAATATACCTGTTTTTTTTTCATTGAGACGTTTTCGAAAAATCACAATAAACAAGATTAGGTATTAACTGTATTATAGAAAATTTTTTAATTAGTGTTTTAAGTATTCAAAATGCTGTCCTTTATTTTCTAAACAATAATAAAGTATGTTTTCAAATTCCACACTAACATTCACAAAAATTTCTATTTGAATTTGCCAACACTCAGCTGTAATTCTTCTCTTCAATCCTTCCAAATGTTAAGGCTGGGTTTTATAAACACTAGATGATTATTTTGGTTTTTATTTGTTTATTTGTATGTGTAAATGCATTTATTTAAATATTTTACTCGCACAAAAAACAGTAAGAAAAAGACTGTTCGATTAAAAAAGACGATGAGAGTTTTGAGTTTTTTGTTAAATTATTATTTATTATTGAAAATTTTATTTCGCGAGTCAAAGGCTGGCAATAGCGTTTTACAAAATGTTCTTTATTTTAAACAAGATGGAGTTCTACCACGCTATTTTCTTACTGTTAGACAGTGGTTACGCGACAGATTTCCTGGCAAATGTTTTGTTGAAGAGGACCAATTGAGTGGTCACCGCGATCGCCTGATTTAACACCTTTGGATTTCTTTCCCTGAGGACGTCTTAAATTTGTTATTTATAAAACCCAGCCTCAAGATTTGGAAAGATTGAAGAGAAGAAACATAGCTGTGTGTAGAAAAATTCAAGTACGAGTTTTTGTAAATGTTAAAATGGAATTTGAAAACAGACTTTGTTACTCTTTAGAAAATAAGGAACAGCATTTTGAACATTTAAAACATTACTAAACAATTTTTCTACAATACAGTTGACATCTAAGCATGTTTACGAGTTGGATTCAAAAACCTCTCAATAAAAAAAAAAACAGGTAAATTTGGAAAAATAATAGAAAAACCTTTCAAATGAGGCATAACTCAACCCTCATTCTCATTTAAAATTTTAATGGTTGTTTCCACCCTGCTAGAGAGTGACCGCAATTTAATAGAAAACCGACTTAAAGAATGTCCCCCTTGAAAATAAAATAGGTGTGTTTTTGCACATTTACATATTTCCTATGAGGACCGAAATATCTAGGGTGATTCGTTTTCAAATTGACACGGTGAACATTTCCGTTTATTATTCAAGTCGAATGAATTATTAATCACTAAGACCATCATAATAGTTCTCAAAAAACTAATTTACATTCTCTTATCATTTTGATTCATAAATACATTCGTATAGACATATCAATCAAATGATATCAACCTGTCGCATGCTTCCCACTCCCACATAAGTTTCACAGCATATTTAAATTACATTATTCCTGCGGTATTTCCTTGATCGTCTAGTATGGCTTTTACAGTATTCGCAAGAATCTGCTGGGAACCAAAATGACCAACTCCAAACCCACGCTCCGCTTCGCAAACCGCACCGAATCAAAAAAACTCTAAAAGCCATAAAGCTGTCTTCGCAACATCTATTTGCAGTACTAATGAACACTTACGACCCATTAGGAGACTACTCTGTCGTCCTTGACTAAACCAGAAAGTCTAGTTTAAGAGACAGAGCAAGGGCTATAAACTCACCTATCTCGGGAATCGAAATCCGCTTTGACTATGATGCACTGAACCCATTCTCACTGAGTATACAGGAAGTGGCACCGTTGCCAAAACGGGCGAACGAAAGTACCCAGTCACCAAAAGCACCAGGAGGCCGCCGGCACCTGTTCGGGGCAATTTCACCTGCACGTCCTTCTCGCGGCCGATGACGAGGTTGTTCGTAGATATCTACGTGTGGGTACCGCTGTGGTACGTAGGTACCTGGAGCACGCGCCTTCGACAACAACTAGACCCAACTGAACTGAACTGAATGGAACGGCTTCACCCCACGACGCCGTGCTCGGCGTTACAAAAGACGCATGCTAGGCCGGACGGCCTTTGAAAGTCGCCGAGCAAGGTTGGCAGATGGATAATGAGGACGAATGTGTGAATTTTTAATTTTTGCCCATGCCGGGATTGATTGGAGTCCGTGGGGAAGGCTGGAGATCTGCATTGAAACAGCAGCAATCTATTATATTGCAAAAATGCTGACGAGAGTGATGAAGGAGGGCCGCAAAAAACTTCGAATAGAACATGAAGCTTTAATATATAGAGTGTTTGGAAGAGGGATTGAAAGTTTCCAATGGGTAATAGACGGGTCACTTTAAATCTATACAACCGTACTTATCCTTAAGTCTCATGGTTTTTGAAGTATCGGTCAAGGGGGACAGTAGGTAAGGCAGAGTAGAGGGGCCAAGTAAATGTATTAGAAATGGAGGCCCCCATTTTGAAAATGAAATGAATTAATAGTAATATTGTTTAAATTAGAAAATAAAAACAAAAAAAGATCTAGTGTTATAAGCTTTAAAATGATTAATACTGTATTTAAAATTAATGTCGCTTATTTTCTTATTGTGAGTAATATTTCCTTTTGTTTTTAATTTTGTGAACTATAATTTCGTCACAATGTCACATATCATTTGAAAACTATTAAGAACGTTTGAATGTTTTGAGCCGGCGCCGCGTTAGAGATCTGTTTTTAATGGAAGAACAAACTGGAACTAAAGTATTTTAACACACTAATTTGTCCACGTAAATCTCTGTAATAATAATGTTTAATTAATTTTTATTTTACTTTGTCAATGGGCCTATTAAGAATATAAATTATATTAAAAGAAAGTATACACACTGGCAAATTTAAAGAAACGGATTGTTTCAAGAGCCACGCTAAGGCCCTATCAGAAATATGAAAAGATGACCAACTGCAGTTGCAAGGGATCGAGGGAGGGAACACGCGCTATTGAAGCAGAAGAAAAACTGCTTTAAATGATTAATCAAGTTCAAAATGTACAATTAAGTTATTCTGTTTAAAACGAGGTTTTTGTTTGAGTGATATCTTCGAGTTTCTTTCTTTTTCAACAGGTTTCACGTGGTACAACTTTTGTAAAACTTGTTTCAATTACTTCACTTAATTTCGTATGAAGAAATTATCGAAGAAATATTGACATTATATATGCTCTAGAGAAAATAATTAGATTTTATGTCTGTTTCTTTAAATTCGCCGGTGTGTGTTTATAAATAGGAAGGTAACAGGAAAGTACATATATAATATTAAAAAATATGAACATAATAGTATGAACTTAATGATTTCATATCTAAACCTAAGAAGGCCGATATTTCAAAAAAAAATTAGATGTTGCACAAAGCCTTCATAAATGTTTGATCACCAAGTGACCAAAAATATAGACAACCAAGTATACACTGATTGGCAACATCGTTCAGTTTCTCGAAATAAATTCACTAAATTAAATTAGCTGACAATCCTTGTTTATAAAATTGGGTCTTTAGGGTTATGTTATTACATGTTATGATTGGATATTCTATATGAATTTTTGGTTTCAACTCGAACTAAACAATACACTATTTTAGCTTCTAAAAAAGCTTTTTCTGATCGGTAGGCGAAAATTGCAAGAAAAAAATCGAAAATCGCAAAAAACGTGTTAGTAATAAACTGTTACATAACCTTAAATTATATGCATCAAGCTTTTACACATCACCATTACAACCAACTTCTTGAATTTTCAAAAAAGAACTAGTTAAGTTACCAAAGTTTATAATGACAACTCAAGAAAAATAAAACTTAACGTTGAAAGTCAAGTGGTGGTCAAACATTTATGAAGGTTCTATATAAACATAGCTCCGATAATACTTCATTTTCAAGATACAAGGTGTCGAACTTTTTTTTTAACTCGTTATTTATTTTTAAAAAAGCCTAAATAATAAAATACAAACTAATATAATGTTGAGCATTGGTGATAGTTTTTAATGTACTATAAAGGAATCTTTTAAGTTAAAAATTGTTTGCCCCCTTTTTCTAGTGGCGTGCACAGAGGTAACGCCGGAAATTTTAGAAAAATCAAACAAAAAAAAACTTTATTAAAACTAGACTTAATCAATGGTACGCAATTTTTTTTAATAGAAAGATATTTAATAATAAGTAAAATGTCCTTTGACTTTAACGCAAGCATTAGATCGCCTTAACATCGAAAGCCAAACACATTGAGATATTCCCGGCCTATATCTTATCTAATTACATAAATCCCTTATCCGTTGGATTAATTCTTCTACAGTATTGACCGGAATTCTATAAACGAAGGATTTTATATGGCTTCAAAGGAAAAAATCTAACGGGTTTAAATCCGGTGATCTGGGAGGCTATAACTGTGCTTAATGCGAAAAAAATCTAAAAATTTTTAAAAAATCAGTGGCGTATAGATAACAATGATAATAATAAATAACACTACCAAATTCAACAAAGTCGGCTAAAAGATTATTATGATTTTTACGAAAAAATGTTTTTTTAAGAAAAGTTTGACGCCGTGTATCTTAGAAATGAAGCATTACCGGACTTATGTTTATATAAACTTTTTGTCTTAGAATCACTCAAAGAATCACCACTTGAAATTTAGCCACGTATTTCAATCAAATCTTGTATAATAATACGAAGTGTTAATATTTCGCGTCGACAACATGAAATTAAAAAACTTTTGTTTTTTATATTTATTTTTGTATTAGTAATATTTGAAATTATTTTGGATTAGAAAAACATCGAAATTTTCTCGTAACTTCTCTATCAAGTTTTTAACCGCCTTTCCATGCAGACCTGGCGTTTATTAGATGAGCCTAACAGGCCAATAGCTAATCTAAAAATCAGATCTGAAACCATTAACTGATGTTTTATTCATGTTTGCACTGTGAGGTGGTCTCAACCTATCGATTCCACAAAAAAAAATCCCTAATTGGCGGAAATTGTCACAACAACCTTGAGCTACTCGTTCCGTTTTTGCCACAACACGGCAAATGAACGCCCCTGGATGAACGGTTAATCAATAACAAATACCATTCGATAGATATTCTAATTAATTGTATTAGCTCCAGGCGTCGCAGTCCGATTCCGAGATCGTTAACAAGGCCGCGCAAATGATCGATTCCAAGACGAAAAGCTCATTATCAGTAGAAAATTATTGATATCGTTTATTTGCCCAATAAATAAGATTTAGAAAGCGACCTCACTATATATCTTCGATGGCCTGGATTTGGAAACCTTATGAGAAGATGAATAGCAAACAAGTATTGCACAAAGCCGTTTTTAAATAGTTGCATTTCCGTTGATTGTTACAGCAATCTGTGAAATGTAGAAAAACAGACACTCAATCAAATATACTGATTGCAAAAACGAATATCTGATTTCCTTGCTTATTGGGTGCTAAGCAGCCGTCGCACTTTCTTCTCTCGCTCTTGTCACCATAACACCGCAATTTCCCTAAGATTGCGGTTTACCTGTCGTCATGAACAATTAAACCGTACCGTAAAAACAACAACGAGATTCTTTTTATCAGTCAAATTTAATTTAGATAATCGTCATATCGTTACGGAAATTTTCAAGTGTGAAGTCACGTCCGAAAGTAGGCACTTGTCTCATGAGTCTCCGAGTGGCTGTGCTCATTGCGTAAACCGGCCTTAAATTGAGATTTAAAAAGGTCTTGCGACACTGCACTGTTAAAAGAAATATCAAATAAATTTAATTGAATGTCAACATGACTGACCGCCTTTCTGGGCACAGCCACGAAATCGCGGATATTTCGCAAAACCGTGGTTTTGCATCGGATACTTATTTAATACCTACTATTGATTTCAATATGAAAATTGAGCATCGTCACCGGAACCACTTTCAAATTTAAAGGAAAACGTTGGTGAAACATGGTTTTGAGAATCGTACAATTATGGTAAAACAAATTGAAAATATATGCAATTATTCATTTTACGCCAATTTAAGAATGACGATGGCTTCGAGGGAGCATTTGAATGAAAAATATACATAGTTCCAACAGTTTGGACGATTCTTAGAATTTGAACATAAATTAAATAAATCAAACGTAGAGGATGAATGCGACTTAAATGAACTTAAAAACGTTCCATAAATATACATAATCAGCACTAAAATTCGGCATACTCATACATCTCGAAATTCGAGCATAGAATACTAATTAATATCTTTAACCATCTACAACATCTCCATACCTAGACACGAAGATGTGTCAGGAAAATTGCTATGGTTGCTGTTAAAACTCTCATTTGCCACCACTGTGTCGATGTTATCAAATCATAATTAGCGCCACCTACTCGCATCATACAGTCGTCTTCGTTTACCGTATGTGCTTAGACCAAGATGAAAGCTATGACATTAATCCTGCTACCCTAAATAGTACAACAGGTTCTGAATGCAGCTGACACATGCGTTATATCTTTTGTGCTTCATTTAATGCTATGTATCAGAAGAGAATGGTTATATGCTACGCAGCAGTAACTATTAGCTTTGAGTCATAGATCGACATGAATAGCAATGGTGTGGAATGAGTATTTAGATAGACAAATTTAGGCGACTTTCCTTTTATCATTTAGAGCTCGATATTATTTGTCGATCGTTTTTAACGATTGTAGTTTTTAATAATCTTATGATTACAGCTTCAATTCTAAGGGAGAAGCTCGAAGGTAAAGAGGGGAAATTCCAACGAGAATATGCGTGATTAAAAATTGAGTAAAAAATGCCAAATAACTTTGTCCGCATATATAGGTGATGAAACAAATCAGACAAGGAAATGACCGAGTTTAATGTTTTTGACCAGCAAGGTAGGCCATCACCAATCTTCCATATCACCACTTTCCACTATAGCACTTTGCTCTAATGCTGATCCACAATGTTTTAACATTAAACGCAGGCCAAGCCACTGCATAGAAATTAATACGGAGAATTTCGCATTTAAACTCCTTACAATTCTGAAATTCTAAAGGTCAGTGGCGTCTCTTATGTTAGTCATACATGATGCATGACTACTTTCGTAAGATGACCAGTGCGACTGGCCTATCCTCGCCAAAGCGTCTTCTCACTTAGAAATGACAAAAGAACTTTCTCTTTCTTATTGGAAGTATTAACCGCGCCTAAGAGCTAATTATTAAAACGAAATCCATCCATCTTCACGGTCAAATGTCTGCGGCAAGGTGAGTGGGTGAACGAACGCCCATGGCCTTGCCCCATCCTTCCTCCTGCAAGAGATAATCTCGTTTGGTACTTCCTATATAAAGTTGCACTTATTCAATGGAAAACCAATTTGAATTCCTGCACCTCATCTACAGGAGGAAAGAACCGTTTAGGCCGTTGGAGACGGCTGACAGATTGCCTCGATCACGTAAAGCAAAAATTAGCCTGGGTAATTGTTTTTGCCAGTTCTTTCCGCATATCTATGTTATGCGTTTGTAGCTGAGTTCAAGGAGATTGTATCTTAAAATAATAATACGATTTGAGCCTGGCGAACGGTAAAAGTAATGGGGAATGGAACGTGATTGGTCCGGATGGGTCACGATTGCAAACAAGTTCAATGACGTCCTGTACGTACATGTTTATTCACGACCAAAATACTTACCTGGATGGTTAATCATTTTATTATTGATTCCTGCTTAAGCAAAATTTGTTATTAATTATGTACAAATCAATGCGTTCCACTGTTAACACAAACCACTTTGCCTTGTAAAGTTATGTTAATTAGACGAATCATTAGATTCTCATCGTGTAAGTCTAGTTTCTCCACAAATTAGAAATTTTAGGAAGCAGAGCTCGGTTTTTTTAATGAACGTCTCATTAGATTTAACGATACATTTTTAGGAACAATCATATCGTTCCCTCTGGTACTTTCCCATTAGGTAACATTGTTCTTCTGCTAGTGCAACCTGCATCTCTGAGACACCTGGCCCTGTTACTCGAGGAAGAAAATAAAAAAGCGAAATAATTTTGCCTACATTACACCTATAAAATTATTATGAAACATGTTATATTGTTCAGATTGGCTAACTTAAGTACTTTTTCAAGCCTTAGATATGCTAATACATATTACCACGCTCTTTCTCTGACGGTACGCGAAGATTAAACGATTGACAGGGAAAGTAATGAAGAGGTTAAATTTCATAGGAGGAAGCATTACGCGGACAAACAGGGTGTTCCGGAATGTATGCAAAGAACTTTAGAAGGTCATTCTTCAGCAAAAGCTGAAGATAGTCACAAACTTATGTCGGAAAGGGCTCCACCTCTTAGTGATCCCTCTGAAAGAAATGCAACTTGGCGCGGGCGCAACAGAATAAATTAGAAATGTATTTAAAAAATGTATTTTTATTAAATGAACCGAAAACATTCCTGTAAAACTCGCGTAAGCAGATTCTTTGAAAGGAGATAACTTAAAAGGGGGACTTAAGCTTATATGAATAACTACCCTCATTTTTTTGCCAAATATCAGCTCCTAAAGTTCTTGCCATATGTTAAAGAACACCATGTATACAGAGCATTTCAAATTCGATCCTCGTCATTGGGATCTCGGTAACTAGAGGAGATACGAAAAAGTTTAAATGGAGGCGAAATTACATAATTTAGCGTTTGACCAAATGTCATTTTGAACATTTAAATTTTTCGAGTATTTTCGAAGATTGCTGGAAAAAACTAAAAATTGGGTATTTCGTTATTATTCTTTTTAGCGTTATGTGACAAGGAAACCCAAAACTACAGCCACATTTTAATTGCCACTTTTTCTCAGCTACACGATGACGTTTTTAGATTTACTATCCGACGTTTCGTCTTTCCGCTACCATCATCAAGTTTATTTTTTCTTATGGGCACCACATTGGATTTTTCGACAGAAAAATAGTCGGATGGCAAATCTGAAAACGTCATCGTGTAGGTGAGAAAAAGTGGCAATGAAAATGTAGTTTTGGGCTTTCTTGTTAAATAACGTAAAAAAAAATAAAAACGAAATTTCTAATTTTTAGTTTTTTTCAGCAATCTTTAGAAATACTCAAAAAATTCTAATTTTCAAAACGGGATTTGGTCAAGCGCGAAATTCAATTTCGTCTCCATTTTAAACTTCTTCATATCTGCTCTAGTTTTCGAGATCCTAATAGTGAGGGTTGAATTTGCAACGCCCTGTGCGATATTAGGGGCCCAGAATGGATCTTGTAGGATTTAAATGGAAGAAATGTGGGCGCCAGCACACCCTGTGCCAGTAAAGTGGCAACCAACTGTAACTGTTCTACTTGACTCTTCTCTTCCAAAATCCAAATTACATCCTGGACTACTTGCTAACAGAAAAGGGAAAATGCGGCATAAATTAAAATAATAAATCCAAAATTTAAGTAATTAAGAAATTCTCTTTTAATCTCTGAAACTGGACTAATATACATATTAGGCAAATGCTCGATATATAATGTGAGGTAAATGGAAAGCGCTTACTTGACCCTGATTATTAGGTGAGCATATTGGTAATTCCATCAAGCATTGGTGACAGGCTTCTTTGGCTCATAAATTATTTGCCAATGACGGTCATACTTAGCAGTGAAATAAAGGCGACAGTGAAAGGTGAAAAAGCTAAAATGAGTAACTTCAAATATGGATAAGTCGAGATCAGAGGAAAAATCCGGAAGAGTTGGATGTCAGCGGTGTGTTCTTCAGTCAAGTGAGGTCAATAAATTGGTGAAAAAACTGAATAAAATGGTGATTAATAAAACATAATTTGCTTCAATTCAATAATAAAAAATATAAATTATCTCAGAAACAGTTAGCGTGGAATTATATTAAAACACATTAGAAAACATAGAAGACATTTTTTATTTACCATGGATCATGAAGGGTTTTGATGTTGGTGTCTGTGGGGAATTTTCCGGGAAATTCGTTTGCAGCACATCGTGAAGTTCTCAAACTTCAATGCCGGATATACCTTGGACAATAATACCGGCTCGCAATACTGACGGAAGGTGTTAGCATGGAAAATGAATTATCGATGCAAGGGTACCTCTTTAAAAAAAACAGACATGTCTGGTGCCAATTATCCAATGAAATTGAAGAAAATCGCGGCCTTCGTCGAAAATAGTCGTCTCAGATTAAATGAACGGCGGAAATCATTAAAGTCTCTCAAAAAAAGGAAAGAATTTCTCAGATCTTCGATACGGTCAACTTGAAACACGTAGGTATAGGTCTGTCTGAAAACGGTCGAAAATGATTCTTCGCATTGGTTCGAGAGCAAGAAAAGAACTGAGGAACAATGACTGAAGAATGATGACTCGAGAAAATTCAATAAACGAAGAACCACGAGATTGGCAAGGACAACGAAAAGAACCCTTCATTAGAGCAACTAAGTCCCCAGTGATTATATACAAAATTAAATTTACCTCAAAATGAAATAGATATGGCCATCTGGCGATAGCCGACTTATCGCCAGCCAGGTACGAGTGATTATAATAGATGCTACCTTAGAAAGGGCCATTATCGCAAAAAACGTGTAAAAATTAGACTTTATATAGATTTTAAGTGGACAGCAGTGGGAGTACTAATTAGATATTAAACAAAATGAAACTTAGATATTTGATATTTCATTGCAAAAAATAATTGTTGTCCAATGGAAAAGAGGATGACCCTTACAACAAGGCCAGAGCAAGTTCCAGGGACCATCCGTCCCTACCTAACCATCTGTGTTTTCCTATGGTCATCTGGTTTTCATCCCATTGTCTCATCCCATACATAATGCGAGCAAGAAGAATTGAATTCATCGAAATAATGGATCTATCGTTGAAAGATTATAAAAACTTCTTTCATACATTATCAAACCCCGGTCATTAATTAGATGTATACAAATCGCTTTTTACTCATATTTGACTGGACATCTAAGACATTTCTAGAGGAATTTTATGGAGATAGAATCTTTAGTAAAAATTTATGGCCTGCAAGATCTCCAGATTTGACACTTCTGGACTATTTTTTGTTTGGTTACTTAAAGAATACTGTGTACAAAAATCAGGTACATATTTTGGAGGAATTGCGAGAAGTCATTACTGAAGCAGTTAATGCAACAAGCCCTACCATGCTGATTGCAATATTGCAAAATATGAGAAGACATGTCAGGATGTGCTCCCGCAGAACGGTCAGCACTTCCAGCATTTATTACAAATTGTAATTATAATTTATGGTTGTAAACAACTAAAAACCAACTTGATCCAAACTTATTTGAATAACTTCAATTTGTATTTAATTTGGAAGAGAATTAAATAAAAATTTATTTCCCTACAAAATAATTTATTTTAAGGAAAAATAGATAAACCTCTCCCAGAAGGTTTAAAATATAAGTGCGCCACCGGAATCCAGCTGATTAGACATTTTACTTCTTGACCTTGAGAATTAGCAGAAAAATGTTTGAAACCGAATTTCAATACAGAGCGGCACACTTCAATCATTGTTGTTCGCACTGCGTTATCCCATGCACAGACGATGGACAAATGGAGCCCATATGGGCCGGACCCAGCGAGAAGGGACAACATAAACCGCGCGTAATCATGGGAACAACATCATTCTTCCCTATAATTTTCTGTGAACAGTTATGCTGCAAGTCTAATCATTGTATATTAGCTTTTTGTCCAATAAAACAGTTAAAAAAACACATTATGCAAAATAAAGTAACTTAAATCGAGTTACGACCATGTCAGGAGTCTTTTAGGGCATCAGTTGTAAAAAGTTTTCAAGAATCGAATTCTCGAGAATCCGAGGCGGGCTTAAAAAAATATAAGAACAATTTGACTTGTTATCAGACTTATTTACCTGTGAGCTACAGATTCTCAGCTTGGTTGCCTCTATGTGATTAACGGTAGTACTCTGCCTTAAATTTGGAGTTCTTTAAATTATACTTATAATTGAACTAGAAATAATTACATTGCTCTGTTTCTCGACAAACAGTGCCAGAGTACAATTATAAAATTGATATCCTGCAATACAACTCCTGTTATGAAGAATATACTACAATGTGGAATAGCCAAATGGAATAAATTCTAAATCTGCATATTTCCTCATATGCGAAAAAATACCGAAAAACGTCAATTTTAGATACTGAAATTATATCTTACAACGTAAAAATTTCATCTCAAAATTCAACTTTCTTTGGGTAACAGTTGCGACAACCAAATTCTTAAATTGTAAGTATGGGTTTATGATATCTCATTTGAAAGATTTTTTTATTCTGTATGCAAAATTGCTATGGTTTTAAATTTTATTGCAAAGAGTACTAAGAAAAAATAAATTGATGTAATTGACGGAATAGTGTACAGCAAGCAGAAAACTCAATAACTAATACCATTTCGTTATGGATAATGTAATAAATAACAAAACAAATCAATTTCAATGTATTATGAAATATTCAAAATGCAAGCCTCGAGCTTCTTGGCAGTATCTTAATCGTAAATAAAAATGTCTTTTAAAGTTAATCAACATCTAACACGTAACTGATCTAATCGCAAGTGTTATTTTTCTTTTTAAATCAGCTAAGTAGCGTGGTTTAGTGTTGTACATCATACTTTTCATATATCCTGATTGGAAGGACTCTAATGGAGTAAAATCAGGTAATCGTGGTGGCCATTTTAGCGATCCTAGTTTTCTTATCCACAGATTTGGAAAAGTCAAGTCGGGATACATTAAGATTGATTTGTTTTGTTATTTTAATACAATATCAATAACGAAGTGGCATTAGTTAATAATTTGTTTGTTTTTTATCAAGAATTTGGTCAATTGTATGAAATAATTTTTTTATATTATTTTTCAAATAAAGTTTAAAACATTAGCAATTTTGAATAGAGAATGAAGGTATCACAAACCCATGCTTCCAATTTAAAAATTTGGAGATTGCAAGTGTCACTCAAAGGAAGTTAAATTTAGGGATGAAATGTTTATTTTGAAGGATATATAATTTCAGAATCTCTTATTGACATGTTTCGGTATTCTTTCCTCATATGTCAAAATATACAGATATTGTATATGTATATTCCATTTGGCTGTTCCACACTGTACATAGGATGAGTTTTTGGACGATGATTATTGACGGGATCTCGGAAACTAGCAGGGTTACGAAATCGGTTAAATGAGGAAATAATTGTTTTTAGGGGATCAATTTAAAGCTACTTTTTTATTCATGAAAAAGTCCATGGCTTACTAAATACTGAGCAAAAACTCCATTTTGTCGATTTCTTTTAACTGGTTTAAACCAATTATTGGCTCTAGAGAAATTATGTACATACGAATATTGTTAATAAGTTTGTCCTGAAAAAGATAGGCTAACCATAGTTTTTCTAACAGCCGTTATTTTTAAGATATGGCATAAACTTCCTTTTTTTTATCAAAAGAATAGTAAATTATGATTTATTTAAAAAGTTATTTTTTCACACTTTAAAATGATATCAATAAGTAGAGAGTTATTTCTCAAAATGGCGAACTTATGGCCTTTTTTAATCCGATATTGCAATTTTAAGGTAGTTGACCATGAAATCGTTCATATTGATTTATTATTTGTTTGACACTGACAGCTCGCATCATTTAAGTCAGTTATAAATTGAAGTTTTTGAATTGCTTTGGTAAGAATTTTTCCAATCGAAGAATTTTTTAATGTGCATAATTTTTTGAAATGAATTTTTCAAACCTGGAAAAACGGGATATTGTCGAGTATCGTTTTTCCACAATAAACACAACACAACACACAACAATAAAATACAACAACATAACAATAAAAAACGAAGTTTACAAAAAAAGTTATGAATCAGTGGAAGCTCCTAGAAAAGCAGTTGAGAAGGCTTTTGATATTATTCATGAACGTTCAATTAGAAAAGCTACAAATTCAATTTTGACGCGATGCAATATATGTGTAAATAACAATGGAGGGCTTTTTGAACATCTATTATTAATAATTAATTAGATAATTAATAAATAATTGTTTATAAATAGGTATTAGATTTTTTCGCAATTTAAAAAATTGTTATCAAAGCAATTCAAAAACTTCAATTTAAATCTGTCAGTGTCAAGCAAATAATAAATCAATATGAACAATTTCATGGCCAACTATTTTGAAATTGCAATATCGGATTAAAAAAGGCTGTAAGTCCGCCATTTTGAGAAACAATTGTCTACTTATTGGTATCATTTTAAAGCCGAAAAAAATATCTTTTTAATTAAGACATAACTTACTATGCTTTCCGTTAAAAAAAAGTAAGTTTATGCCATGTCTCAAAAATGACAGTTGTCAGAAAAAGTCTGGTTAGCCTATCTTTTTCACCCCCTGAAGTAATGCCTTACGGCAGTTCCAGGGGGATGCAGCGTAAAGAGAGGAGGGTTTTAGTGGGTAGGCGGCCTCGTCAGGGTCGAATCTCACATACCCTCGTCGTTAAGCAACCAGACCGGGTACTTTCAGAAGGTTTCCTTCCTCTATAATAATAAAAAAAAACCTATCTTTTTCAGGGTTTTACTTACAATATTCGTATTTACATAATTTCTCTAGAACCAATAATTAAACGCACAGATCGATTTAAAAAATCGGTAAAATTTGGTTTTTACTACATATCTAGTAAGTCATGGAGTTTTTCAAGAAATCAAAAGTGGCTTTAAATTGGTCCTCTAAAGCAGCAATTCTTTTCTCATTTGACCGACTTCGTAGCTCTGCTAGTTTCCGAGATCCCTTCACTAATCATCGAAAAAAACTCGCTCTGTATGTTTCCGGATCAAACATAGAAGCGAAAAATGTATATCCGAAGGCATAATTTTAACTGTATTAAAGACGAGATTAGATCTCGCAAATCTAATTTATTTCAAATGTCGCCAGGAATTGGAGTAGAACGCGTATATTTCAGATCTACCTGCAGCCATCTAACCTGTGTTCAGTCACCAGAAGCACCATAAACGAATTTTTCTTTATTGTTCCGTTTCCTCTGCAACCGTTTCCGACACTTTCTTGGGTTGTCGCTTATCACATCACAATAAGACATAGAAGGAATAATAAATCATCGGCGGTAATGACCATCAGAGACAAAAACTGGTCTTGTTCTAGAAGGATGATTTTACCTGTCATGCCTATCGCTTGATTGATGGCCTCACCGCCACTTCTTGCAAGTTCATGGCCGAACAACAAAGGTTGGAATTATTTATGTGCTAATAATAATTAAACCGATGGACATAAATCAGCTTGAATATACGCAGGTTGTAATCTTAGGGATCGTTCTATGCATACCCAATTTTCTTCGCGAGATAAACATCCTGCCTCTGCAACAATCTAGTCTGCCATCACGCTCGCGAATAAGAGATTATGACCGAGTTATAATAACGGTTTAATAACACCGGTGATTTTTTCCTGCAAAGTGCACTCACCTGATTAACTTAAACATTATTTCACCAAGTTTTGAGGCGACTGTCACAGTAATTGTTATGAATCTCAAAATAATTGTTTCGAACCCCGAAAGGAAGTAAAGTGTACCAAACGCAGAAAACAAAGCTAACGTCGCGTTTCGTTTGAAAGTCCCAACGGTTTTGCCCATTCATGTACCTGAGGGCACTCGTTACGGTCCACCTGGAATATCAGGACCGGACTCCAAATACGCACGAAACACTGTGAGCCCACGTAAAGCGCTTTGTTCACGGTACTTTTCTCTAAAGTCCACCTTTGCAAACGCACAAACGACTGAAAAGAAAGAGGTAGCCATGCCTAGTCTGAAGAACCCTCCCCTATTTTAATATTCCAGGTTTTAAAATTTTATTTTATTCTCACAATTTTGAAGAGCCCACCATTTTGGAAATATTACATTTGCCTTGACAAGATTTAGGGCGTATGTAATGCGTTATTCTCCACTTATTAATGATCTTGGGGGGTCTTATGTCCCCCTTTGCCGCCCACAAATTTTAAATGAAAATTCAAATTTCAAGAAATGAGCTGGTAGTGGCGTGTCGCAAAAAATGGAAGGGTGGCACATAGAGGCTGGACTCTAAAAGAAATATCATCCTGTAGATTTTCACGGCCATTTGAGTTATAGTCGTGTAATATACAGCTTTATATAACCAGTGTAAAAAAATCGTGCTTTAACTTATAGGAATAATTACCTTCACCATTATGACAAGAAATTGCGTAGGAAGAGGAACTTGCTATTTCTTCTTAATATATTTCAGATTCTATTAAAACTAGACGGATAGGTTCTATACCCGGTCTTTTTACAACAAATAGGGAAAAATCGGTTTTATTTTCAGTGACATAAAATCATTACCGAATGGTCGTGTATAAGTGAACAGTAATTTTTCTTAATTAGAAAATCTCATTTTCATTTTAAACGTGGTAAACCCATAGACAAAAATTGATATTAAGTGCTTTTTACCCAATGACTTTGAAAGATATCAACAATTTATTCTATTCAACTAATTTCCCAGGATCGCTGTGCTAAAAATTATAAAACAGTTACTATGAGAAGGGAATATCTCTCACCGTAAAAAAACCAAATGAAAAATACAAATGATGGATTTTTCGCTCACGAAATATTGAAAATTGCATACTTGTGATGTATGGTTGGACTGCAAATTAAATCCAATTCTCTTGTGGGCAAAAAAATTCAGGTCCGTACTAAAAAAATTGCTGTGGCACCAGTACTTTCGGCATTAACCACTATTGTGAATAAATGTTACGCTCCTCTTCTGGAACGGAAGGAGTTAAAATTTCTCTGTATTAAAGATTTTTTTGTTAAACTTACAGTTTTAGAAATAAAAATTAATAAAATTACAATTTCACATTTTCCCAAATCTTTCAGAAACTAAAGACTATGTGGCAATGCTGCATGTGGGAAAGTAAAAGACCCACTTTTCTCTCATTGAATCAACTTCGTATCTCTTACCGTTTTGAAGATAACAGTAGTGCCATATGGCATTTGGGACATCCTGTGAAGGAGAGTGTTGCTTTGTTTAATCCCAAAACGCGTATGTGGAAGGAAAAAAAAATGAAGACATTTCTCTATGCTCAAATCCAATTTAGGCGAATTATATTCATTAAATTCTCATGTAACAATGGGGCATTGCAAACAATTGGCCCATATTTATGTATGTGACGTTATTCGCTGCCGTTGCATAGAAATTAAGAAAAAAATATTGGCTTCACCTTGTCAAGAATGCGCCTGGTTCTTGCCGCAACCAGTACCACTAGTAATGAGAAATCGTGAGGTCCAAGGAACCTTGGATCGGTTTCGATATGTCTAGCATTAAAACTGTCTTTCTTTTGTGGGTTTTCGTCATACAAATACAAAATACATGAGTGAAAAAAAGGTTTTTTAATGAATATACTGTTGTTGACGAGAATTTTAATCAATCTATTTTTTTCGAACTTTTCGATATAGCAAGCCAATCCATAATGTTAAATTCTTCCGGACTTACTTAGGCATGTTAATAATATTAACATCGACTTTTTTACCATTGGACAGAGTAATGCGATAGGTCATAATTTTTTAATAAAAAAAAAGTTTTTCTTTGAAATTGATTTTCAATGATAATTGTAATTTCTGCGCTTATAGAAACACTTTCGCGGCAACTGTCAATTTCTCTGTCAACTCTTGACAGTTTCTCTGTCAACTCTTGACAGTTTCTCTGTCTATTCTTCGTAGTTCGCAGCAATCGCTCAGCAAATGTTTCTATAAAAGCAAAATTTACTATCATGGCATACTTGATTGAAAATTAATTTTGCTCCATGATGAGTTATTTCTCAATCGATTTGAAAAATTTCAAAAACTCTTCTGCACACCGAGTAGTATTCATCGAGGCGTAAAATGCGTCTCGAGGCTTTGATTTTCGGAAAAACTCAAAGTTGCAAGCAGAATCTTGACCAAAGGAGGTGTATAATTCCTCAAAATTTCAGCTGAGTATCACAAAACACTTCAGAGGCCCATGGAAAATACATATCGATGACTCCCGGTATACGCAATAGTAAAATGTCGTACCTGGGTTTTATCAAACCACTGAAAGAAATTATTTATTGTTATGTGCAAGTGACCTTTAGCTTAGATTATCCTTAACAAAAAAAATCTTATTCAATGTAGGCAATAATTTCTCCTACCTTTAGCCGGCTACAAGGTACCTACACCTAAATTTTGAATTGCGGAACGCTTTCACTTGCGGCATTAAGTAACTAATAATCGGTTAACTGTAACCACGATGACTTTTTAATCATCGGTATGACCATTTTATTTTCTTTACACCATTTATTATTACGTTAATTATAAGTCCAATACGAGATATACGTAACATAATTTTTAAAGCTTCACTTACCTCTCATTCCTTGATCCTCCTCCCTTCTCATGGCCCTTGCAGGTCGACAAAGAATAAGTCCTTTTTTTCTTCTTTTTCAAACACAAGACGTTCGCCCCTAACATGACGGACGGAAATCACGTACAGTCACATCACAAGCACTCACTATTTAGGACTCGAATCGCACTTGAAGCAGCTCTGACCCCTCATTGACGCCCCATTGACTTTAACCATTTAGACCCTGGAATGAGATGGAAATTTTATAGGACGGCGGTTGATCTATGGAGGATAATCGTAATCCCCATTATGAGAAATCAATCGAGACAATTAAAAAGTGCCGTAGACTATACCGTTTTCAGATGTAGGTCGGGAACGTTAATTTGAGAAATCGTCACACGGATTTCAGGGACGTGTCGAGATTTGAATAGGAATTTTCCTCCAGAGCTTCGAAGCGATCCAAACGTTCAGTTCAATGTCGGAAATATGCGAATTTGTCAAATGGTTGTTGATGTAGGGGAAAGTCGGTTATATTAAATCACTTTTGTTAAATTTATTTGTTTCGGAATAATTTAGAACTGACCAAATTATCCATTACACCAAATGAAACAACAGTTATTAATCGTCATATTTATTAAAGATAAATCAACACAACTATTTTACAGCATGTCAATCTGAAAACGAACCATCCTCGATATTTCGGTGTTTATAGAAAATATAATACAATAGTAAAAAAGAACAATAGAATTATTGAATTTTTTGTTAAATTATTACTTATTATTGTAAATTTTATTTCGCGCGTTAAAGGCTGGTAATAGCATTTTACAAGAAGATCTTTCTTATTTTCAACAAGATGGAGCTCAAACACCCTATTTTTTCCTGTTAGACAGTGGTTACACGATAGATTTCCTTGCAAATAGATTGGTTAAAGAGGACCAATTGAATGGCCACCGCGATCACCCGATTCAACATCTTTGGATTTCTTTCTCTCGGGGCGTCTTAAATCTGTTGTTTATAAAACCCAGTCTCAAGATTTGAAAGGATCGAAGAGAAGAAATACAGCTGTGTGTAAGAAAATTCAAGTAGAAGTTTTTGTGAATGGTAAAGTGGAGTTTGAAAACAGACTTTGTTTCTCTTTAGAAAATAAGGTACGGCATTTTGAACATTTAAAACATTTCTAAACAATTTTTCTACAATACAGTTGACAACTAAGCATGTTTACAGATTGGACATAATTTTTTAAAATCCTCTCAATAAAAAATAGGTAAGATTGGAAAGGTATTAGAAACATATTTTAAATGAGGCATAATCTCTCCCGCTCATTTAAGATTTTAGAGGTTCTTTCCACTATGTTAGAGAGCGCATACAATTTAATAGACAACCGACTTAAAGAATGTCCACATTGAAAATAAAATTGATGTGTTTTTACATATTAAAATATTTTTTTAAGGATCAAAATATCGAGAGTGGTTCGTTTTTAAATTGACACGCTATATATTCCTCAATAATGAACAAAATTTAAGATCAAAACTTTGTTCCAAATTAACCGACCAGTTGTATTAATTGGTCCACGGGGTGACTAAATGGAATTTCGATACAAACAAAGCAAAAAAATGTAATTTTTTTTTTCTGAAAAAATATCTTAGTCCAACAGTAGCAGATAGTTAAATATTAGCGGTAACCAATATAACTCGTAAAATCAAGAAAAATTATTATCGCATATGTTAGGACTGTTGGTGCAACTTTCATGATTCCAATCATGGGAACGTAAACACTGCACCAATCCACTTTAGGTCCTTTTTTGTCGAAATAATTAGATTTACATTTAGCACATTTATTCTCTTGGTCTTATGACATGCGGCTGTCTAAATCAATCACGTAGAACTAAGATTTCTTCTTCGTAGTCTGATTCTTTACTCGGGCTTTCCTTCATAATTTTCCTACGATTCTTTACACGTATCTTTTCCGTATTCTGCTTTTCTCTGTTTTCTGTTTTATAAATCAGTCTGTTTCCTCTATTTTCTTCAGAATTATTTATTCTTTTTCTGGGATTCTGAGGCTGATTTTATCTTTATGTCCCTTCATTCGTCAGTTTTAATATATGCTCTATTATAATATTTTCAAATTCATCTTTGAAAACAGTCTGCCTTCCTTTATTTGTTTCTGCATTTTAATTTGTATCACTCTTACCCAAATGTCTTTTCAAAGTAGCTTTAGGAACTTTGTGCAGTCTTGCCACTCATTCAGACTAATACCTTCATTTTTATAATCATGTATTGCATTTTGCAAATCTTCAGGTTTCCACTTATAATACCTACTTATTTTCCGTCATCAGTAAAGAGAACTATTTGCATCAGTAAATTTGGACTGGTCCGTTTTACCCAATTACCTGCGGTCAAATTTTAGGAAAATGCACAATATCAAAATTAAAAAAAATACTTCAACATAACCTATAAAACCCAATATTTGTGTTACTACAGTAAATTGTAGATGAATAATGAGTGTAAACTATAAATAAAAGAGCTGAAAGCTTAGCATTAACTTTACTACTTTTAGAACTTTAGAGCAAAACACTAAAAATGGTTCATAATCGCATGGTGCAGCCAACTCATAAAAATAAAAACTATAGTTTGAGATATAGTAATGGTCTAATTTAGAAAACGGTCCGATATACCCAATCTTCCCCTACCTAGGGGGTAACATTTCATCATGGAGATATTTTAGGGAGCAATAGTAGTCTGCAAAATAATGAAAAAATGTTATGGGCCCATAGTCAAAGCGCACCATTTTTGATATACAGGGTGGGTAATTTTCAACAGTTTTTATATACATTTTTTCGTTTAGATTTATTTTTATTTTAAAAAATTTGATTAAATTTTACGAATTACTTTGATAACTGAGCCAGATGAGTTTTTCTTACTTACTTTACATTCTAAATTTGCATCCACAGACATTTATGGAAATTCTACGAAAATGATGAAAAGTGCGAAAATGCTAAATAAGAGTCCAAAAAAGTAAAGAATTAAAGAAAGAATTTAAATTTAGTATCAAAATTCATACAGGGTGTTCTAAAAAAAGATACAGAGCATAAAATAATACATGACTCAAAAAGACATAACATCCTGTATATGACTGCCGACGATTCTGGCATTTTGTTGTAGACAGTTTTAAAGAAAACAGATGTAAGAAATGTGAAAATTTGCCACCCTGTATAACGAAAATAGTGCGTTTTCGATTGTGAGTCTATTATCATTTTTTTATTATTTTGCAGAGTACTATCACGCCCTGAAATATATCCAAGATGATATATCACGCCCTGAATAGCGTGTTCCATTTAAAAATTATTAAATCATCTTAAGAGCTCTGAAAATATTGCCTTTTATAACATGCGACTTACTTCTTTGAAATTTCAATAAAAAAGTGCTTTGAAGGTATTTTTAATAGAAAACAACAATTTTGAACAGGAAAAGATTTCCACAAAAAAATTATCGTTTTTCCAAAAAAGAATACCCTTTAGCTCCGAAACGGTGGCCCACATCTGGATGGAAAGCGTTTCAATCAAATCGTTTAACAAGCGCGAAGAGAAGTGCTTGAGAAACTAAAACGATTCCTGTTCAAAAATACAAGAGACACTTTCTGAAGTCGCAATGACTGTTCTGAAATCGTAACGACTGTTCTGAAATTTGTCTGAAAGTAGGTCTGAAAATGGTGTAGTTCAAGAAATTATTTTTCTGGGCCACATACACAACAATAATTATATTAATTACGTAACTGCGGTTTGGATGGATAACGAGGTAGAATTGAAACTGTTGAAACACCTCCAATTAACTTGGCGTATCATCAAAGTAATTGTATCATTGATGGATAAGTAAGTATCGAAAATTCGATGCGGCATGCATATTTAATGGCGATTTATCTGAATTATGCAAAACTTTAATGTTTGAATTTCACCGAGCTTAATTAGTCAATTTTGTAATTACTTATTTGCTAAATATTTATTTCTGAGGGATAATGATCAAATGTACTATCATCGACTATAAAATGTTCAAGGACGAAAGTCGCATTCAACGGTTTGTAACGACCTTCTTTATGAATGTGTGTATGAGAGGTATTATTATCATCTACCATAAACAGGAGATATTTTTCTTGATACAGCTATTGTATAACAGCTAATATACGTTTCAGTGGGGATATCAACTATCACCTTTGTTTATTGAAAATGACCACAGTAATTGTTGTAATCGTTGGGAAATTATGGCGAACCAAGTAGAGCTTAAAACTATACTAAAAGCCGATAATAATGAAGAAGTTCCTTTCATCAGACTTTCATTTTTTCACAAGAGTAATTTAGCAATAATTTCTTTCAAACCCGTAATTGCTACAAAGTATGATTTTTGTGAAGGGAAAATCGCCAAAACGTATGTAATACACAAGAATTGAGAGCAGAAAATGACCTGCAAAAGGCAGGTTTAAAATTGTTTCGTAACCGGAAATTTGACCGATGGTCAACAGGTTGCTGAAATAATGTTCTGTCGAACGATAATTTGCACATGTTACGCTGCCAAGCTTGAGCACAGTAAAACGAAAAAAAAATGATCCTGAACAGATTTTCGACCTTCTCTTCATATGCCCCCGTGGTACAATCTTGATATATCCAACATCGCCTTAAAATTCTCTTTAAAAACTCTATATGGTTTTCTAGCCTATGAAAATCAGTGGTGTATCTCAGTTCTTAAAGCGGTTACGGATTTTTCAAGAGGAATACAGAATAGTCAGCGTTTTCACTGACAGTAGATCTTCTTTGCAAATTCTCCTGGGTCCGACCCTGATATTCGCAATATCGCCTTAAAAGTGGCAAATTCTATCGAAAAATGTTTATCTTCTTATGGCCTATGAAATTCTTGTCTGATTTTTGGTCCCATTTTAAAATCCTCCCGAGTATCACGCTGAAATTTGCAATGTCGCCGTAAAATTAGCAGGCTCGTAGCCCTTCATAGTACCACCCCGATATCGGCAATATCGCCTTAAAGTTTACAGGTTTTTTAAGAGACTCTTTTAAGAGATTTTACAGTCAATGAGTGCCAGTGGCGTATCACAGTTCCCCAAAGCTTTTACGAATTTTTAAAAAAGCAAGGTGAATGGTTCCTCTGATTTTTAGTCTCATTTTAAAATCCTTCCGGGTACAATTCTGAAATGCACAATGTTGTCCTAAAATGGGCAGCTTTCATGAAGAACCCTATGGGCTTTCATTTGATGGCAATTTTTAGCAGGGAGCGGCGTAGCTCAGCATTTCGAGTTTTTATGAATTTTTCAACATGAGCGGGGTAAATTTGAGATAGAAGGTTTAGGTACCGCCCTGATATTAACAATATTGCCTTAAAGTTTAGAGGTTTTTTAAGAGACTATAAATTTTTGTGATCAATGAGTGACAGCGGCATACCACAGTTTCCAAAGCTTTTACGAATTTCTTAAAAAGATAGAGTTTCATTGTGTTAACGTTTTCCCCCATTTTTGCCGAACGACGAGAGAATCTGAGGTTTGAGGCCTTTCGCTTTAGCAGATAAGAAACGGACGATCGTGCGGCCATCATTGTGTTCGCAGACAAAATTTATTATCACTGGAGGAAACGCCGTTTCAAAAAAATCCATTACGATTTCCTCAGCGGGAACGCATTCTCGAATTTAACCACAAACAAAAGGGAAATAATTGCAATTTAAAAAACCATTAAATGGCTTCATGCACAAAAGAACCGATTTAGCACTCATATTCAAGTGTAATGTTGACATTCTAATTATGGGGTTTCAAAATACACATATCAATCAAGCGGCATGACAATCACTCTGCAATAATAAATTAACGCATTACGCTATTGAATAAAACAGTGAACAATATCACACACATCATCCATATTAATTAAAACATTATCCTGCAACAATGAGACAATTCTTGTACGAGACTCCATTATTGTCTTATTATAAAACTCTTTCCGCAGAACAATGAAATTTGTTTAGCCACAAAGAACACCCATTAGAAGTAATTACCGAGTTTAAAAAACCAGTCACAAACGCCAACTTCCTTTTTCTACTTATCGCGTAATCTGCCCTTTAACGTACGAGTGACTTATTGGCTTTCATAAGGCGTCAATCCAAATCAGTTACGAACCAATTAAAGACTGTCAGATGTCAATAAAAAGTAATTAATTGGTTGTGGTGTTAGGTCAATGACATCGGTAAAAAAGTGTAAAAATCGTTACTTCTGGTAACGCTGCTAAGTATCAGAATTAAAGCTGTTTGTTTGTGATTATGTCACTAGATCGGTAACTCTTACAAGAAAATTGCGTAGGCGAGCGTAATAATTAATCTTACGAACAACAAGAATGCAGAGCACTTTATTATGGCACTCACACATTCCTTTCACTAATAATTGTTTATTACAGCGGGATTTCTGCAGAAGGCTATCAGGGCTATCAATAAAGAACTGCTGTGGAGCTCTAACCCAAAACGACCCTAATGAAATATTCAAATGGCCCGGAGCATCTGCTGTGTTGTAAAGATTTTTCGTGCTAACCGCCTGACCCGGTAACTGTTGTATCAATTCACTACATTAACGGCATTTTACAACTCTGCATATTAATTGCTGCAATATTAAAACTTAAATTTTACTTCCATCATCTCTTGCCATTACCAATGAAATCTCGTTAATAACCTCGTTAATAACCTCGTTAACCTGCTTCTTAGAAATTCCCAAACCCGAAACCCCAAAACCGACTCAGATCAGCTTCATGCAAATAAGTTGTATGGGTGCTTACCATCGTATCAATAATAACTAATTTCGAACAATACCAACAATCACACAAAACTCACAGGCTTCAATAGGAGTGGATAAAATAATTTCGGACACCAATAGTACCGGTACTGCGACCGACTAGTGAATCCGTGGCGTATTCTTAGCTTGAAAACAGCTGAGCTTCGACTAGCTCTGTGTTACAGCCTGCAGGATATGCGGTACTGCCGATGCTGCAGTGGTTCGCATGCAGGACCGGGTCGCAACCTTAGCGAAGGCACCAGTTGGCAAAGGAGCGGGTACTGGCCTGCCTTATCGTGAGGATCGACCAAGCGATTAACATGTCTGAAGATACGTTTTAATCGTCGGGTGTCCGTCTATAGGGTGGGCAACATTGCCAAATAAACTAATCAACGCAGGAAGTGCCGGTAGGTTCATGTCAACCGTGAAACGGTGTATTGTTTTAAGGCTAATGGTCTTACATGATAGTGGGTTTGGCAAAAAATTTAATGGTTGCTCAAGCGGAGGCTTTTTGCGTTTCATATGTATAGATCGTGCTGGAGGACTAAAATGATTAAATTCTTTGTGGGTACCGCACCCGTAGGGCTTAAGACTATCAGATTAGATTAGAAAAATCAACTTAAAATAATCTAAAAAATAAAAAAATTCAAAGGATTTCAGAAAGGAACACGGTGGACTCGACATCATTATCCAATGTGTTATCAATCGAGATATCGTAATTTCTTATTTTTCCATGGAATTTTATCCAAAATGAGAATATAAATTCGTACAATTTGTTTCAGAGAAGCAATTCTCCTTAGACATCACAAATTGATCGAAATAATGCTCGCGCGATTTCCTTAAAATATGTCTTTCTTTTATTAAGTTTTTTTAGCGGAAAACCGTATCCGGAGGACAATAACTCACTGATTTTATTGATGCTTTCACCTCTTAATTATATCTACTAAAGCAGGAAGTCGTAGTTATTGTTAAATATTAATTAAACGATCTGTGTTCTACACCAGTATTCCTAACTTTTACAATGGCTGCTTTGATTTGATTGTCTTCCACTCCGGGACCCTGCTCACATATACCAATATCAATATTTCAGCAATAAAGTCTTTGATTGAGCCATTTATCAGTGGGCATAGTGGATATGTTTTTCGTTTTAATTTTAAAGAAAACTAAAAAATTTTAAAATAACCTGAAAATTTCATATAATCAGTTAAATTATGAATATACAGAGTGTCCCGTAAGTCAACGCTATCCCTTGAAAGGTGGATAGGCCAACTCAAAACAAGTCCATTTAACTAAACTTTCCTTAATCCAAAAGTTGATAATAACCGAGATACAAGGTCTCAAAGTTGAAAAAATAAATTATATTTTCTTTAATATATCTCCACTACTTCGAACTAATTTCACGAAATTTTATATTCGAGAACTACTTGACATGATAAATTCAAATTTATCGACGATTTCGGTGTATTTTCTGGAGGACGCCAGAGACGGCCATTAGGTCTCATTTAAACTGCCAAAACTTTTTTGTGCCACAGTGTAGGTCATTTTGAACTAGATAAATCTTTTCTCTCACCTTTCCTGCTTAAAAAAAGGTATATCCTATTGAAATCGCTAGAAGAAACGGTTTCCGAGAAAAAAGCATCTAAAGCTGATGATGCTTTGCACGTTTGCAAATTTATTGTTTGTTACTTTTTAAATAATCATTGCTGATTTATTTTTTAGTAAATGTATTGCAAATTTACTGCAGAAGAAGCTCATTGTCAAATTATTTCAATAATTGGGAATTTAAATGAAACAAGTACTGGAGACATATCAATGAAAATGTGATTTTTTTTTTTATTTGTCACCCTGTACCTTAGTTATTATCAACTTTTGAACTAAGGTTAACTTAGTATTATATATATTTTATAATATATATAATATTATATCCATTTATTTTTAGTTGGCCTATCCACCCTTCAAGGGATATCGTTGACTTACGGGACATGCCGTATGGCTATTTTTGCCATATGAATGGTAAAACCTGAAGGAGTTTGAAAATTTGATGCGCATACAGAGTGAACTTGTGAAGTTGGAACTTGAGAAAAAAGTTCAAAAGCCCTAAAAATTGTTCAAAAATCGGTACGATTTCGTTTGGTAAGTTGAAATTACAAAAATCCCTTAGAAGACTCTAGTGGTCACAAGATTACCTTATTTCACGATATTTGTGCAGACAAAGTTGGTAGAAACTCAACGTTTTTGATGTAAATTGCAGATTTTCTATATTAAAAATATAGAGAAAGAAATTAAAACATTATTTGGAAATGTATAGAATTCTGGATGGTCAGTTCGAACGGCGAAATTCCCTTTAAAACGTGCATACGAGTCCAGGTCATTTTTGGCTGCAAAGAATTGCATGCAAATTCAGTTTTATTAACCTGAAAAAAAAACGCTGCAAAATGACTCGAATATCCAGGCAATTCCGACAGATCACTGGAAGCTACAACGGTCCCTGGGTAACAATTACTATGCGAGGAAAACTCAAGGAATTTAATGCAAATTTCCGGTTATTTACATTAAAAAAATATCAAAAATAGAATCTAAGAGATTCCTTGAGGCTACAAAACGGTTATGCGAAAAGTCATTTCAGACAACTTTTGTACAAAATTCGGTCGTCAAATCGCTAACTCGCACTTATCAGGGGCACCTGCTGAACTGGCCTAAAATGATACTGTACCGTTGTTCCGTAACATCTCGAGGCCGAATTCCGAGCAAGAACCTCTCTCGAGGAAAAGACCATTGGCTGCTATAATTTTGAAGTGTTTAAAATGCAAATTTAATTAATTAATCGCAAAAGCGGGGCGATGTTCCATTTCCGGGAAAAATATATGCAAATCAGTAGTATCGGTATCCCCCTGTTGTGAGCATTAAGGGTCGAATTTGGTTGCGAAACAGGGTGAACTAAAATCGTTAATCTGCCCACTCCCTATAATACATCTTGAAATATACGGGGGCAGAATTCCTGGGAATGGTTCTGCAAGAAATAGTTTCAGGTTTGCGATTCCTTATAGAGAGCTGAATCAAGAATTATAACATCCATATAAAAAAAATAGAAGTTTGATTTCTAGACTTAAATGAAGATGAGAGAGTATGAAATAAGCTCGATTTGGAGATTTTTCCAGAAGTCCTGCTCTGGATTACTTTGAAAGAATCCCTCAACCTCAACTGAATTCAAAATATGAGCTCACTCTGAAGATTTTTAGGGTATTGCTTCCCTTGATTACGTATTTTGGCATGCCCAAAAGCCAAAAATTTCAGCTGAACATCTCTATAGTATTCTTCAATTGCTTAACAAGCTTAATGAGCGCACTCTGTTGTTTTCCCTAAGAGGACACAACTCAAAATTAATCCTGCAAGACTTCGGTAACATCACTGACTCAAAGCACATTACTAACACATTTTTTGCCTAGTGATCGTTAAAACGCGTTTTAAATGTATACACAATCATTCATTAATGGACCTCATTAGACTTTTCAATAATGCACGATAACGTTCCTACTAAAGCTGTAACGTTCATAGTAACACGCAGATATGTTAATAATAACCTTTATTATTAATCGCTGTCAGAAACACACTCGTTCCAGCAAGTTCCATGTGCGTGGAGGCTGTCCTGATGGGGAGATAAATCGAATCTGAAAGTCTTTAGAAGAACCCCTCAAAATCTCTCAAGCAATTTAGGCGATAAGGTAGGATGGAAATGAAAATTAATCCGGAAAGCTTCTGGAATTCGGGTATTCCCCTGATTCCGGTATTTTGGACACTGGACCGCGAGTCGTATCTTCGACAAATTAAGTCTTCCTCCCAAGACCAGGCAGACCTCCCAGGTAATTTCTTATTAAAGTGGCATTCTTCATCCCCGAAGGCCCCACTAATTTCCTTTTAATTGTTGATGAAATATGGCTGGTGAAGCCACAGGTTAATTAAGAGCAACGCATTCCCGTCGACACGACGGCGACATACAGATTCTGCATAATTGTATTAAAATATACGGACTCGTAGTGCGGACACCTGAGCCGCACTAGCGAGACTATTTTGATAAAAATTCTTTCAGGTTCTTCTCCACGGTATTCTTATGGCTCGGCTTATCATCGACAAGTTATGTAGATAGGAAATAAACGTTTAAATAAACCGGGAAATGAATAGTGAGCGCGTTTTTGATAGGTCGATGGCGGATGCGCACGAACATCGGTCGATACGGTGCGCCACAAAGGCCGAACATCCCTCAGTGCGAGACCACAGCCCTAAGATCGCCGTTCCGGGGTCGCTTTTCCCTTTTTCCATTCGTCTAAATGATCCAGTTCCATGCTGGAACGCGTTAGTTTCGAGAAGCCGAACCCCAAGATGTGCGTGCCATCGTAGATTATGTAAAAACCCGCAGCAAAGAGTGCTTTCTTAGAGGGTAGATTAGCTTATTTGCCGTTAACTAGTAGAGGTTATATTACAAGTAGTGCCACAGACAGCAAATAAGTAAGTCCCCTTTATGTATCATACCTACACCTGATTTTTTTAATGTGCCTTTTTCCATCAAAGCTTTCATAACACGTAGTTGCGATCAACTGAAACACAACAAGTTGCACGCGAAAGCTCAAAAAAAGCACTTTGTCATTGAGAAAGAATAATATACAAAACAATACAGCTAGAGGTAACAAAGAAGAAGGCTGCTTCAGCGGCTCTTCGAATTGGGTCAGGGAAAAACAAATAAACGAAAAACCCTTTAGGTCCAGAATTTGGAAAATTAAGACGTGCGACACATTCTGTAAAGCAATGGGGGAAATAATGGGGGCATAGTTCCTGGGCATGGATCTGCAAGAAAGAGTCCCGGGTCTACAGTCCCTTATTGAGGATAAAATTTAAATTTGTAACATCCACAGAGAAAAAGCTAGAAATTTGATTTTACAACCGTCTAAGCTTTGATGCGTATTCTTCAGATATTGAAAGTACGAACTCAATCGAAAGATTTTTATGGAAGCGCTGGACCGAGTTAATTAGCTACACTGAAAGCCCAAAAATTCCCTTAGGGACCTAATTAAATTTAAGAATTAGTTGCTTTCAAACAAAACCACTTAGAAGACTCCTTTGGGGACTCTCTGAGCCCTTATGTACATTCGTCAATTTTCTGAAGTAGGAGCTGAATTTAATGATTTTTTGGAAGCATTGGGCTGTATTAGTAGCTTGTCGTACCGGTAAATTGAAAAATTCTCTGCACCAATGAAATTAAATTTGTATGAACCATATAAAAGCGCCTAGAAGATTGATTTTATCATTTTCTAAAGCTTTGACAAATGTGAGAGACTTGCTAAACTCATTTTTGAGATTTTTCCGGATCCCAAAAGATGTGCGTACCGTCATGAATTTGCAAGAACTGTTTTCTTAGAGAGTATATTACCTTATTTGCTGTTAACTAGTAGATGTCGTATTACAACTAGTGCAACAGAGAGCAAATAAGTAGGTCCTTTTGTATCTTTTTTTCATCAAGGTTTAACAAGTAGTTGTAAACGACTAAAATACAATAAGTTGCCAGCGAAAGCACAAAAAATCACTTTTTCAACGATAACAATAATATACAAAACAATACAGAAAGAGCAAACAAAGAACAGGGCTGCTTCAACGACTTTACGAATTGGGTCAGCGAACGACAAATAAACGAAAAACCCTTTAGGTTCGGAATTTAGGAAATGAAGACGTGCGACGCATTCCATAGATCGATGAGGGCGGCGAGTTTTATAATACATTAAAAGGTCTAAACGTGCAACAGATTTGTTGGAATGGCAGTTTACAAATTTAATCAATTTAGGAAGTGATTGATGCGATGAATGATTGAATTTATGGGAAAATGGTTTATTTGAGTAAATAAATTCTTTAAAATGTTGAAAGTTAAAAATAGAATTAAATGGATTTTTTAGTTGCACGGATACATACGTTAATGAAATTTGAATTTCTAGTACTTGATTCAGTAGTAAGTGTTTTGAGGTGCACAACCATCAAATAATTCTTGAGTTTTCTATATATGTTGAAGGAACATTGCAATAGCAAATATTTAATCCGCATGCTTTATACAGGATGATTGAAACGTATGAGTCGCTACTTCCACAGCGTATTCCATACATTAATATAAAACAAAATTTTAAATACTTTTTTTCTAAATCGTTTCTCAAGGAAATTATAACGATTTAAAGATGTTACAAAGTGTTGAAATTTGGTAGATATCCATAAAATTGGATCTGAAATATTTTCATAAAAAGAAAATTTTTAAATAATCACTGGCGTGACGATTTGAGGAAGAACTAAATATGCTTATTTTTTGATAGACCTTGCTTGCAATATAAAATTTTGACTCGAAAACATCGTATTCATAAAAAGCAACCTTTTTTTTATAATAAAAAGGTGCTCGTTCTTAAATTCACTTAAACTTACCTTTCTATCTTTTTGACTTTTCATTAATTTCATTAATTTTGTGAATAATGTTATTAAAATTTTATATTCATAGATGGGGCATGATTTTTTAAAACTCATTTTTTTAGAAAATCTTAAATTATATTGCAAACAAATTCTGGCAAAAAATAAGCGCCTGTACTTCCTCCACCCCCTAAAAAAACCGTCACGTCACTGATTATTTAAAAATTTCCTTTTTGCAAAAATATTTTAACTCTAATTTTATGGCTACCTACCAAACCTCAATACTTTCTGACTTCCCGTTCACTAGTTAAGGTCAAAAAACCATTTTGCCAGCCCCATTTTAAATCATCTTAACTTTCTTAAAAAACGATTTAGAAAAAACGTATTTAAAATTTTATCTTATATTAATATAGAGAATACGCCCGTGACGTAACGGATTGTACTTTTGAATCACCCTATATAGTACGTCTCAGGATAATTTTAGTGTGTTATACAGGATGTCCGAAAATAACGTCGAAATATTTCGGGAGGTGATTCTAGAGGTTAAAAAAATAAAAAAGTTCTTATAAACATACCCTAAAAATTACTTCTTAAAGGGACTAGAACCGTTTAAACAGGGAATTCTGAAAATGGTTTTTTGCAATATTTTCATAACGGTTTGCTCTCAAATTATGAAATTCAGTACACTTTAATAAGTTGGAATGAGAAAATGTTCTTGTGTTTAATAATTACTGATTTTAGTCAGGGGCGTCACATACAGGGGGTTTGCTGCATAAATGTTACCTTAACTTTTTTGTTTCTGACATTTTAAAATTTTTGAAATAAAATTACTGAATCGCAAATATTTTGAAGCAAAAAAGTCCTCTTATTTCATCTTGTGAAGATAGACCATTTTTCATAAAAATGAGCTTTTATGAACTGATGCACGATTAGATGAACATCGAAATGTATTTTAATAAACATAGTAGGCATTCTTGTAATAGATTTTTTTTATTAGCCAGCAACCATAAGACTAATATTATTAAGAATATATCAGTTATTCATAAGAAATATTGAAAAATTTCTCCGGTTATCTCAATATATCCTCTAATTTTTTCTTCATAGACGATCTCCTTCTCATAATGGGTGATCTTTAAAAAATCCCTGGTAGTATGCATTGAATTACAAATTTTGATTAAGCCATTTGCTTTTAACCATCATATATCTGACCGCCAACAGATTAATAGTTAAATTAATCCAAGGGTGGCCTCCACAATTTCAACGTCTACTTGAGGTTTTTTTATTGATTACCCTGTATAATCTTTATTTGAAAAATGTCTCGTTAAATGTGGGATAAAGATATTTTGTAGGTGTTGATCAATAACTTAATTGATGAGGAAGTGACGTCACTTTCTCCTTCCTTACGTCCTATAATGTTCCGATTGCGCCGGCGCATGACTAATCTTTGACGACAATATGACGTTATAGGGACACTAGTACGTCTTAAAAAATATCTGACCCATTTAGCCGCTTCAAACTTTTTTGTTGTATAAATTACCAATAGTTTGTATTCTGAAATTGGTATTCCTTGTTTAATTTGAAACCTTTTTTATCTTCTTAATTGTCTTTGAGGCCGTTTTTTAATTATTTGGTTATTCTTCGTATTTGTTAGTTTTTAAAAATTAATGAAAATAACTTCGAATTCATTGCCGGTATAATCATTGTATAATTTTTGTGTGAAAGTGCAATTTTTTCTCTAAACTTCCTATAATTTGGAGTCATGTAAGTTCTTTCAAAAGCAATCTACACATTTTCAACTTAAAGATGTCCAAATTGGCAAAAAAGGGTTTTCTAAATCATCGACTTCTAGGATGATATATAAATTCTAATCGATTGCCAATGCCTCTATGTTATAATCTTTATATGAAAGTACGTAATTTTCTCTATCTTTTTGGTAGATGTGAGTAATATTACATCCCTTCAAAGGAATAAGCAAATTTTCAACTTAAAGGTGCCCAAATTGATGAATGTCTCAATGGTAAAATTTTTATATGAAAGTGCGCTCTTTGCTTTTTTTTCGCAATATGTTCTGGAAATGTAAGTCCTGAAAGGGCCTCTCAATGAAATCAGTAAATTTCTAATTTTAAGAAGCTCAAGTTGGTAAAATTTGATATACAGGGAGTTTCAGAAATGAACGGCAATATTTGAGCTATGTATTCTCTAGTATAAAATAATGAAAAAAGTTCATATAAGCAAGTGTCCGAATTTGATCGGTAGCAGAGTTACAGAATGTTAAAAGTTAAGAAAAAATTAGGTTTTTATTTTATTGTGCTTCATCTACTGCAGATAGAGCTTTCAAATTTTAAATACTTATTAGATAGTAGGTGCTGCTTAATACGAGAGTAGATTGCCCCTAACTATTATACAAGGTAGTGTATTTTTTAATGTCTTAGTATATAAAATCCTTTAGAAAAATTTGCTCGTGCGCCACTGGTGTATGTTAATATTTTTCTTAAGATCTTCAATCCAATACCTAAATTTTCTCTCTCTTGATTTTTGGTCAAATTCCCTTTAGTTTCTTCATAAATTAATTAAGTTATAAATTCAGCCAAATCTACAGATCCCACGATGTTTCAGAATTTCACGACACTAATTGAGATATATATCCTCTAGTACAAAATAAAGAATAAAGTTCATAAAAGCATATGTGTTAAGTAAATTCAATTATTGAGATATTGGGGCATAAATGCTGTATATAATAAATATTTTTATGCCCCAGTATCTTGATAATGAATTGACTTAAAACATACGCTTTTATGAACTTTCTTTTTTATTTTATACCAGAGAATATATACCTCAAATAGTGTCGTGCAATTCTGAAACATCGTGGGGTCTGTAAATTTGATTGAATTTATAAATGAATTAATTTTTGAAGAAACTAAACAAAATTCGACCAAAAATAAAGAGAGAGATTATATAGATGGTGGATTGAAGATCTTAAGAAAAATATTAACATACACCAGTTGCATACGAATAAACGTTTCTAAAGGATTTTATGTACCAAGACCTCAGAAAATACACTACTCTATATAACAGTTAGAGGCAATCTACTCTCGTATTAAGCAGCACCTGCTACCTAATACCCATATAAAATTTAAAAGCTCTATCTGCAGTAGATGAAGCACAATAAAATAAAAACCCAATTTTTTCTAAACTTTTAACATCCTGTAACTCCGCTACTGATCGAAATTGAACACATGCTCACATGAACTTTTTGCCTTATTTTATACTAGAGAATGCATAACTCAAATAGTGCCGTGCAATTCTGAAACACCCTGTATACTTCTTCTTCGCATTCGATGCATGGAGCATATTATTGCAAGATTGGCCGGAGGAACTAAAAAGAAAAAAGACTAGCTTCAAGGGCCCTTGGTAAAGTCGTAGAGACCGTAAAAAAGCTAAGAAACAAGGTATATGTGTTCCCCACTTCGGCACATCCTGCGTTTATTGAAAATGGAACAGCATCCAGGCTTCGAAACACGTTACTCAATGACGCACGGAATATTCCCCTTCCAAAAATAGATATTCCTGTTCCAAATTTAGTGTCCTACGACAACAAAGAGTATCGATTCACCCCATTTCCGATAGAGAAACCGGAACTAGCGAGTCCGGACGCTTTTTGACACGGTAATTTAGAATTGCGACCGTCTTAAAAATTAAATCCCAATTTGTCTCGTTTCGGAATTGAGTCCAGGCAGTCCAGTGCCAAAGTCCGATTGAAACGACGCCCGTCCAAACACAAATCCAATTCAGCGAGAAAAATGGATCCAATTATGTGAAAAACTAGAAACCCATTAAGCTGAGTGCTAGCGCCGAACGTCTGATGCTCCTTTCGCTATTGTGTTCCATAATTAAACCGAAAAATGCGCCCTTAAAGCGAGGGAAAAGGTCCAGAATATGTTTTAGAGGGTTAATGGAACTATTTATGTTGAACGTGCCTGAATCGCATTAATGTCCAGCGAATAGTCATCCTAAACAGTTTTGAGGATGTATCCTGAAGGGATGTGCATTTTATGACAAAAGTATTTAATCAAAAAACTTTAGCTTAAGCCGTGTTCGTGACATTCTGCTATGCTCGACACCCACAAATTTCAAAGTTATCGTTTAACTTGAACTTTGAATGGAACAATAACGAATTCTAGAGTTTACCAAACAACTTTAACTTTATCCCTGGTTTTTTGAACCACGCAATTTAAAAGTTTCAGACTGTTGCGACAAAATACGACCTGTGCTGGCTTATCGTTCCAGAGTTGCACTCTCCATTCCTAGATATGGAACGATTCTAAATAAAGGTAAACTAGGTCACCTGCGATGGAAAAAATTGGGCAAGTTTCACCTGGCACAAAGCCCTATTGATATTCTCCGAGTAACGCTTGCTCGGGATGTAACTTTGCTGACAGTATTAACTTTTTTACATGTTTCTATGGGAGGGTTATTAGAATTTCAAAAGGCCCTGAAGAGAATTGTAAACGTGTATCGCGGAACCGGGGAGGAAACATTTTCCCGAAAGGGAAGAAGCACGCAGAGCAAATGCCTTTATGTAACACTGTAACAAGGCATTGGCATTACGTGCAGCCACCTGTGAGCGTTCTCATTCAATATTTTTTCTACGAGGCCACACAGGATGTCCGTTTCTGGAGCTCAACCATGGGGATTTCGGTAACGATAAGTGATATCCGGTTGGTTAAGTTGAGGCAAAGATGCGCAATCCTTGTAAATTTTTAATATTTGTGGCAAGCTGCAAAATTGAACCTTAACACGCGATACGTCATCGCAATTCGAAGAAAAGGCTAAGCTCAGAAGCCCGAAAATTGAAAATCGCGTCCACAAGCATAAAGTTGATGATGGCTGTCGACAATCAAAACGTCGAATTTCAGATATGAGATCGCCACGTTGTAGAAGAGGAAAAGGTGCAATGATAAACCGTCAACCATTTTTAATTGTTGCGCCGAATTAGCCGAAGAAAAAATCAAAAGCGTTTTTCCAAAATTTAAATTTTTTCCAATATTCCCAAAAGCCATCGTAACTGCTTAAACTTTAAAACGGCACATTTTTGAACTCCAAATTGCACAACTTCGTCCCAAGTTAACCGACCTCCTTTCTTTTATCGTTGGCGAGATTCCCACGATCGAGCTCCAAAAACCGATAGTCCGTATACAAAGTATTATTTAAGTACACAGCCAAACTTCAAGGGGCAACTCTTTGGGTGATTCTAAGACGAAAAGTTTATATAAACATAGGTCCAGTAATGCGTCGTTTTCAAGGTACAGGGTGTCACGCTTTTTTTTTTAATCGTTTTTTTTATAAACATTTTGATAATCCTTTAGCCAATTTTTTTGAAATTTAGCATTTATTTATTGCCAAATCTCAACAAAATTATTATTATTTTATATTGCATTACATTATTATACAGAGTGTTTCATAAATATACCGACAAACTTTCAGGGGTTGTAGAGCTCATAAAAACAAATATGTAGAACGAATAAAGTTAGATCCGAAATCGCTTCGTTTCCAAGATACAGGGTGTTTAATTTCTTTTTTTAAATATTTTTTTTAATATTTCAAAAACGGTTTGAGATGCGGACATGAAATTCGGGACATGCTATGGCGGGATAAATGTGCATGTTCTGGAGTATGCAGACCATTTCCACTTACACCAGTGGCATTCGTGCGGCCATTCAATGGGATGTTTTTAATTTAAAAAATGGCACGCCACTGATTTTTTTAAATATTCCATTAATTCTTAACAAAAAAGGTCTCTTAGCATTTTGTTGCCCAAGTGGCTGTTTACGAGAAAAAAATAATTTCTCATTCATGTGCCTAGCAAAAAACCGAAGTAAGTTTCCAAGTGTGATTATTTTAAGAAGAAATTAATTTAATTTTCTTTTAATAGAGGTAGTACACCAGAAGGCATGATTCACAAATGTTTGTCTTCATGTCTACTACTTCTATTAAAAGAAAATTATATTAATTTCTCCTTATAAAAATCACACTTGGAAACTTACACCTGTTTTTTTGCTAGGCACATGAATGAGAAATTATTTTTTTCTCGTAAACGGCCACTTGGGCAACAAAATACTAAGAGACCTTTTTTGTTAAGAATTAATGGAATATTAAAAAAAAATCAGTGGCGTGCCATTTTTTAAATTAAAAACATCCCATTGAATGGCCGCACGGATGCCACTGGTGTAAGTGGAAATGGTTTGCATACTCCAGAACATGCACATTTATCCCGCCATAGCATGTCCCGAATTTCATGTCCGCATCTCAAACCGTTTTTGAAATATTAAAAAAAATATTTAAAAAAAGTAATTAAACACTCTGTATCTTGGAAACGAAGCGATTTCGGATCTAACTTTATTTGTTCTACATATTTGTTTTTATGAACTCTACAACCCCTGAAAGTTTGTCGGTATATTTATGAAACACCCTGTATATTATATTATATTTACTTGCTCTATTTCCAATGTTCTTACCGTTGCAGGTTTCCCAATAAGAGCAGCCGACCTTTGCATGGTGCTTGAGTCGCAGAGCCTTTCATGTATTCTCACAAATGTTTGTTTATTTGGTACAAGGCAATGAGATATCTTTCTTGATAAATCCGTCTAGCTGCTCTAGAATTGCCTGGATTCCACAAACAAAACGCATATCGTCCATTTCTGTTTTTGTAAACTGAACCATTTTCTAATATCAGAAACGAATTTTATAGCTTAAAACTGTTAAAAACACGTCGAATACTTAATTCCTATCAAATAATGACGCATGCACTGTTTAAGGTTACGTCAGTTGTGTCAAAGTCAAATTTGTTTCGTAAATTGTTTTTCCTTCCACGGCACTCTTGCTTTTTCGTTACTTTCGAAACATTGCAGTAATAAATAACGTTGTACATTTTATGTTTATTTGCTTCATCGAAAACAGCTAATTTAAGCGAAAAAATTCAAGAGATGACTTATTGGTATGGAAAATAGTAACAGGTACATCTAGGTACATCCTAGTTTTTGGTAGTTGGGTAGTTTCAATTTTTTATTATTTTGTTCTAAGGACACGCAACAAAGTGATTTTTTGTTAACGATGGAAAATGTTAAAAAACATTAAGAGGTAAAAAAGTTGAGTTTTCAGTTGCTTAATGCAAAAACAATTAAAATCGGTGGTACAAAAGTAACATTAATAACCATAAATAATACTGGCGAATTTCAACAAAGTCGACTAAAGAACTATTAAGATTTTTACGAAAAAACGATTTTTTAATCAATGTTTGACACCCTGTATCTTCAAAACGAAGCATTGCCGGAACTATGTTTGTATAAACTTTTCGTATTAGAATCACTTAAAAAACCGCCGCTTGAAGTTCGCCCACGTACTTAAATAACGCCCTGTGTAAAAACCGGGCACGAAACATTCCCCTATGAATAGAGAAATCCGGTTAGTCGTTATAAGAAAGGTCTACGTAATATGCAAAAGGTCAAATTCATAGAATCTGGAACTCGAATGGCGCAGCCACCCACACATCAAGCCAACGGGGGATTTTCTAGTGATTTATGAACGTTTCGCTCCGAAAGTGCTGCGGAACTGCAAAAAATTATCCACCTTAACAAAGACATTTTGAAACTCCCACCCCTTGAACACAACATCTATTAATCCAGATTAAAAGTACTTAAGGAAATAGCCGTGCAGGTAATGGGGCCTTCTTGCGGAGGCTCCTGCGGCGCCCACACGTACTTGAAGTGAGTGTAATTTGAATGAACAGGAGCATAAAGGGGCAAAAACATGCTCAAAATCCTATTAGCCAAAATTGTGTTTTCCCGCGTGGGCGGGGGTGATTTGTCAAACTTTCCACCGAATTCGATATGTACATAAATAATTTTAAAGTTAAGGTAAGACAGACCTTCAGAGCAAATATCATACCCAATTTAGTGCTAAGTTGGAACGTCTCTACTTAGAGATTCAGACAATACTGTTGATGACAATTTCCAGCATCACGCCGTTCCTTAACGAGTTTCTGTTTCAACCCCTCCATCAAGTCCGAACTTTAGTACCATTATACGAGTATAATCCCAATAAAAAGGGCAATAAGGCAACTTGGAGCATCTGGATTTTTGAGAGCCAGACATGCCGAAAGCACCGAGTGGAAACTTTTGCAATTTGGCCTAAAAACTGAATGCGTGGTAATAGCCTCATATCTCCCGTTTTCGTGGTATTAGGACCCTAACCGAACTTCGAACTTCAGTTTTGTTATTAAAGGGGAGTGTTGATGTAATTTGCGTGCGGTTAAATCTTATATCGATTTTCTAATAATATCAAAATGGATAACGGATAATGGCAATAAGCCTTTGTTCCGGGTATTACACACACACCACGCAATATGCGGACGTCAAACATGTTCGATATTAAAAGGAACAATTTTTTTGCCTGTCGACCCTTCAAATTGCATTTCACAAAATGTAAATTTGTTACAGGATGAAATTAAGTTTTTTGCCGAAGGATCGGGAACAATTCCGCAGGGACGGACTGGTACTGTTTAGCAAACTAATTCGCACCAAAAACGTCGAAGGGCTGCAGGAAACGGTACCGGAACGACCGGACGACAGAAAAAACAAACTCACGGTGAGTATACAAAACGACTAGCACTAGTGATCACTGCGCTACTAAACATCTCGGAAACAGCTCAAGTCGGTCCTAGATCTCCATTCAGGGTACCCAGGGTAATTTCCGAAATTCAGAAAAACTTTGAAATTTCTCCATTTTCTACGGATTCTCGGCATGATTCGGTATTTTCAAACTGCTTGACTCACTCACTTGATACGAAATGAAGTCGAGGTGATCAAGTCAACTTCACGCATGGAATATCAGTGGGTTACTCAAGGTGTTTCTGAACACAGTGCCATAAACTCAATCGCATATTTTAGGTTTCAAAATATGACGAAAACTTCATACAAAAAATATATCGAAGGACGCTTCGTTTTCGATATACAGAGTGTGAAAGATTGGTTCCTGAGAATAAATTTTTTTATTATTATTTTCGAAACGTTTCGAGATAAATTAATGAAATATTGTACTTTATTAGAACTTTTTGTGCTCTTTCTGAATCTTTCTCAAGAAATTGCCACATTTTTTTAGGGGTGGATAATACAGGGTGATAGCGCCTAAAAAGTACCTAAACTTTTTTTGTACTTCATTTTCTTAGCAGTTTTATAGGAAAAATATTATATTTGAAGATTTTTACATAAAAAAAGTACTCTTATTGAAAGTCGAAAACTCCAATAGTTTTTGAGGAAATCAAGATTTAATAAATCGGTGGATGTTATGTTTTGTTATTGTAAATTAATATCTATATATGTACAATTAAATTTAATAAACAATTGATAATTAAAATAAATTTTTTATTCATTTTTTTTAACAATAATTGTAATTAAACACTGTTCCGGTAGCAACAAAAAACTAGACTTTATTAATAAATAATGTCATAATGGAAATGTCAAATTTTTTTGTTTCTTTTCAAGGCCAACCGAGTTTTAAATCTGAAATTTATTTAATAATATAAAGTATCCATCGATTTGTTAAATCTAAATTTTTTTGAAAATCGTTAGAGATTTCGACTTCCAATAACAGTACATTTTTTATTTAAATATTTTCAAATTTAATATTTTTCCTATAAAATCGTAAATAAAGTTAAGTACGAAAAAATTTAGGTCCTTTTTAGTAGTACTACTACCATGTATTACTCGTCTCTAAAAAAATGTGGCAATTTCTTTGGAGAAATTTAAAAAGTGCACAAAAAGTTATAATAAAGTATAAAATTTTATTGATTTATCTCGAAACATTTCGAAAATATTAATAAAACACCTTCTTTAGGAACCAGCTTTTCACATCCTGTATATCAAAAATGAAGCATTTTTCGATATATATTTATATGAAGTTTTCGTCACATTTTGGGACCTAGGGTGGTTGAATTTATGACACTAGGTTCAGAGGCACCTTATATATTTCTGAGACAGTATTCATTATTATTAATTTGGAATTAATGCGGCATACACCTGTAGGGGTTGTTGATATTGTGATGGAATTGCACAATTCTCAGTTAAAGAATTTAGTCGTTGTTGCGGTGCAATTTCATCGCAAGAACAACCCCTACTGGAGTGTGAGGCGTTATTTTTTCCCTTCACATCTTTCCCTTGAAATCAGCCCACAAAAGGTTCGTGCTTTTTGGCTATCAGCACTTATTCATTCTTTGCGGCTCCGATCTTAGCTTCTCCTTTATCGCCCTTTCATTTCTCCTGACACTCTCCATATGGTTGCTTCCGGCTCGCAGACGAATATGATGTTCCTATTTGAGAACTCTTCACAATTTTCCACAATAAATGCTACTTTTTTATCGTTCTCATTCTTCGTTTGCTCTGTAATTAGTGCAGTAACGACCAACTCTGCTTTGGAAAGGTCTTCATGTCCTCTTCTACCTCATAAACTTCCTCTTTGCTAATTCGACTGTCATGGAATACAGTTTGGTGATTGCTCTGCATCCATTGATTGCTTCAAATAATAGTAGAATATAATTTTGTCGCCATCTATCGGCTTTAAACAGATATTTTAAATATATTTATCGTATCCTAACCCTATGCCCCCCTCCTTCATAAGGAATTTCAAGCTTCTATATGTATATTCTACAGGGTGTGACGGAAAAAATCCTTCACGCTTTGTAGAATAAAAACAAGCAACTTTTATATAAGGCAAATTTAGATGAATTGTTATATTTTTTTACTCTCTAGCGCCATTTATGCTATTGATTCTGGATTACACTATACAAGGTCCACTTAACAGCCCCTCGGGCTCTTATGAGTTTGTTTGTGTTTTCATAAAAATCAATTATTGGGATGCATATGAGGTTAACGAAGGTGAATTTTGAAATTAGTGACAATCTTACAGGGTGTCCCAAAAAAGGGAGGGAACATAAAGTGTAATTTTTTTAAATCGAATCACATGAAGTTTTTCACGTAATAGAATTCTCTCTTGAGCCTGTGTTAGTTTCTAAATTTTTTTATGTTGGGATGCAGTGACTTGAAGCTATGACGTTTTAAAAGAAATTTTAGACATTTCCAGTGCCTCATTAAAAAATTAATATCGCAATTAGCTATAAGTTAGATCTTAATCATTTTAGGATAAATTTTCATATAAGATCACCGTAGAAGACACGAATACTTATTTACCCAAATGTACATAGAGGGTGTTCACAATAACAACTTTAGTTTTCATATTTTCAAGTTCAATTTGCTTACTTTTTTTAAATAGGATGGTGTACTTTTTGTGGCATAGAACGAAAGAAAATTTAATTTTCTTTATTTTGGCATAATATAATGCTATATTTATATTAAGTGTTAATAGATTTATCGATTATTTCGGGAAAAGCTGTAATTATAGGTAAGTATCTGAGTATTTAACTTGCGTTGTCATGGTTTCGAAAAAATGAAAAAAAATCAGGTGGTTGCATTTAAAAAAATTACACTCTATGACGCCCCACTCTTTTGGAATTCCCTGTAGGATTGTCAATAATTTTGAAATTTACCTTTGTTAATCTCATATATGTATATCCCCATAATTTATTTTTCTATGAAATCACAAATAAACTTATAGGAGTCCGAGGAGCTGTGAAATGGACACTCTGTATATTCGAGATATCACGTTATGCGTAAAATTTCGCACTTCGCATTCGCCATATGTCAAGATTCTACAGAATCTCAAATGAACGTCGTTACAGTATCGGGATTCTAATGATTCCAGTATACTCGTTTTAGTTCTTAATCTAAGGACTATTTATTGATTAGGCAAGTAAACATAGCTATAATTCGTCAATTAATAATCCATTAATCATAATTTCTATTTCACTACTAAACACCTTAATATCGTTAATTACAATTGCTTCGTTCTTACAGCCATACTAGCCCTAGACTTAATCTTAACAGGTTTTAACAATACAGCCAAAGATCCTATGAATAGAAGATTCCAGAATTTTCTGAAGGCAGAATTAACATACACAAACATACCATAATGTTCAATATACATAAAAGGGGGCAATAAATCATTCGTCGTGCACTCACGATAAATTCTCTTTTTTGCATCGACCCTTTATATGCCCGTCAGTCGTAACAATACCAAACAGTGCAAACATGAAATTATATGTATTTATTTAAAAAAAACTGTATGGCAAATTAAAGAGAAAATTTATTTCTCTACAGCAAACAGGATTAAATGTGGGAACGCGAATGCCGTGAAAGAAATAAGCTGATTTTATGAAGTGCTTTTCTACCTGAATTTGCAAGAGAAGCCCTAAACAAAGGGTTTAATCGGACACGTTTAATTCGCAAAGAACTCATTCACGCTGACTGAATAGGGCGGCTTCAGAATGTTATGTTTACGTGTCAAGAACAGCTATTTACCCTTTGGCAAACACTCTTTGAGGGTAAATAATTACAGAAGAGTCTGCGGTGCATTTGGAATACTGATGCAGATATGCAGAATGTGAACACTAGTTGCTCGTCGATAAACTGACAAACAATGGATATTTTATTAGAGGTGTAAAATTGCTTCCACGGCCGGAAGTTCCTTTCGCGTAAGATGAATGGCGGAAATAAACTAAAGGAATAAAAAAGGAGCATTGCCTGATGGGAATGGCCAATTTACACGCGAGTGCGTCCGCATTTTATTCTATCGTATTCCAGATGCTGAAAATGGCGCAAACTGCGGTATATGTCGGCAATGTTTCACGTCATCCATTATGGAAACTCCATTACAGTGGCATTCTTTTTTCCCTGCATGGACGAGCCTTCTCAGCCTAGACCTTAACCTTTCAAATTCAGCATTCGCCTTGAAAATCGGGCAATAATCCCGTTGCTTTTGCGTCTGTTTATCCCTTACGATCCCTACTTCAAGCAGGGTTCGAGGATGTCTTAGAGCTTATTTGAATTTGGAGGCTCATTTGAAGTGAAATCTCAAAATCGCGGCAATTTGTTCAGTTCGAACACATGTTTTACTCTCTTGATAATTCTCTAATGTATTTTTCAGAAATGTTTGACAACACTAGATTTAACATCGCTAGGAGTGGGAAGCTGCGTAGGTACTGGGATGTATTTAGTTGCGGGCATGGTAGCGAAAAACGTAGCTGGGCCAGGCGTAGTAATCAGCTTCGTTATAGCCGCAGTAGCTAGCATATTCTCAGGTAGGTCGCCTTCGATTCTTATAATAAATTTGTGGGCTGCCAAGTGGGTGTCGAGCCGTTAGAACAATATTTCTTTAGCCATTTCGCTGGAGCTTTAGTAAACTGAAAAAGCAAATGTTTGCTCGGAAGCTCGAAGCCGCTTTTCTCACTGGAAATACATTAAATCCTCCCAGTAAAATGGATGGAAAACATATTGAATGGTACAATTACCGAGTGTAAACCTTCCCACTGTTCCTCCTTGTTTTCTTTACAAATACTATTTCCGTATGTGTATAGCGAGCATTTAGCTGGAGGCTGTAGGTGCACAGTAATTGGTTTAGAACATCAGCCCTCTAAACTGGGCCAAAAAATTGTGTAACCGCAGTAGAATAATGTAGACCATAAGGGCACCCCTTTTATGCTAGAAAAATGCCGACGTTTTTTACGACCGGTCGTGAATTTCCTTATCTCCACGGTTTAGCCTTCCTTATGAGGGTGGCTCTCTGTGCTTTTGGCAATGTTTAAGTTGCTATGCATTACGGGGTTAGGTAAGAAATAAACGGAACTATATACCTCTTATGAAAAATAAAAAAGCTCCTGATAATATGTACTAAATTCCTGGATAAAATTAGGGCACCACTAAAAACGAACCGCGGTCATTTTAGTGCTTTTTATGTTTGTTATAGGCCCATTCTTTAAGAATCACCTCATGTAGAACGCCAATGGTCATCTCTGGCAGCCATAAGATTTATTGTTGTATTTTTTGTAACAAGGTGATTTTGATTTGGGAAAGCATGAAGGGAAGAAATGTCCACTTTTGAAAAATAATGGAATTTCCTGGTATTTCGATACTCGAAATTCACTGCTCCAGTCCAGCCGATCTAATAACGTTTACAGAGAAAGTTGAGAAAACCGCCTCCCCCGGTTTCCTGGCAGCTAATGGTTTTCAGGACGCATGCACTTACATTATTGCAAAAGTTCGTTATAATTGATATGAACTATAATGAGTGCTGAAGTTAATGCACCCGCAGTGGGGCTATAATTAACAGAAAATTGGACAGTTTTTCAGGCACATTTTTTACCATCTTCGTACAACGTAGAATATATATATGTATATTTTACTAAGCATCAGTCTACATCAATGATTTCACAATGAATTTTTAGAATTTAATTTAAATCCTTATTAGTCCCCTGTATTTTTTGGTAAAGCCCAATAATCGCAGCAGTGTATTTTCCTTCACCCTGTATATCTTTGGCAAATTTAATTCAAGGCAATTCTCCGACCACGAGTATAGGAGAAACGGTTGATCAAATCCTCCTTATTTTATAAATTTCAGCTATTACACAATATTTCCGAGATACAACCACTCACAGATGATCTCCGTGAGCAATTTATTTGCAACACTATATGGGGTGGTCCACATTCGAGACGTATCATTAGGATCTTGGAAACTATAAGAGATACGAGGTCGGTTAAATGGTGACAAAGTTGCACCATTCGATCCCAAGAAAATACCTCTTCGAACTCAAAAAAAATTCGAATATTTCTGAAGATACCTAGAAAAAAACGAATTTTTTGGTATATCATTTTTACTTTTTCATGACTTTATTTGAAAAGATATTTCAAAACAAATGTTACTTCATTATTGCCACTTTTTGTAAGACTCTTTAGCAAATTAATTTGCATTTATTGGCCAAAAATGGAAATTTTTGAATTATTATCATTTCATTTTAAATAATTTAATTAAATCCGTAATTTAAATCGTCTTTAATGCCACTTTTATTCTTGCAAATACCGCTCTAAAGATAATTGAGAATTTCTATTAGAAGCGTAATAGTTTTTTTATCATATCACGCTTTCAAGTGATGAGAACATTTTATTTTACCTTAATAATAATTAATATCAATTTTATAATATACTGAATAGATTTGATAGAACGACGATTTGATAATTGTTTATTATTTAAAAATAGTAGAACGAACTCAACTTATAGCCACCTGCTTGTCCAGATATAACTTTTTTTTAATACTTACAAGTTCTATTTATTTGTTATACTTTATAAAGAATTATTTATGTTATTTATTTCATATATTAAAATTGATTGAAAACACCTATTACACGAGCAGAAGAAATTGCAACAAAGACAAATCTATGCAAAAAACGATACGTGGGAGAGTGATAGATATTTGCAATTTTTATGAGGGTGTTTTTTTCTACTACTTTCTATAGTATCTACTGCTTTCTTTGGTAGTCGTTATACATCATTGTTCTTAGAAGGGTAAAAGGTAATAAAAAACAAGATTAAAAAATCCAGATCCGTATTAAAAAAAATAAGTTGATGATGATGGCTCAAAGACGAAACGTTGAATTTCAAATTTTACACACAAACACTATCCTGTACTGACAAAAAGGTGGTAATAATAAAGTGACATCTTTTTGGAAATATCTTTTAAAAAAAAGTTAGGAAAAAATAAAAACGGTATAGCAAAATTTTTATTTTTTTTTAATATCTCTGGAAATATTCTAAATTTTCCTAAGTTCGAAGTGACATTTTCTTGGACACTAAATTGTGCAACTTTGCTCCAATTTAAGTGACCTCGTATCTCTTATAGTTTTCGAGATCTCGATGATACACTTTGAATTTGGACCACCCTGTATACATAATGTTTTCTAAGTATAGTCCATAACTTCAGGGCACAACTTCTTATGGTGTTAAGAAAAGTTCCTATAAACATGCGTCCGAAAACGCTTAGATTCCAAAATACAGCGTGTTGAAAATTAAAAAATACAGGGTGAACCACAAGTAACGCGTTAGAATTTTATGACTAAACCAAGAAATTTTTTTACTGTTTCTATTTTGGAATGTATGCAGACAAACTAAGGCTACATTTAAAAATTATTTTCAAAGTATATAAAGTATCTCAAACATATGTAATTGATCAAAGTTGCATTTTTTTAATGGGGGCCCCTGGATATTACATCATTTTTTAATTCAACCATCAAAATGAAGTTGAGTTTAATTAAAGATTATCGTATTTATTTCTAGCGGTTTTTGACATAATTCACTTTTTGTTAAAATGCAAGATAATTTTCAATATCCAATCTCTCATCCTATATTTAAATGTGTGAAACGAAGTTTCAATATGAAGCCAACAATGGACCAAATTTTTTACCGCAATTTTAACAAATTCTCCAAATTATACAAAATGTTATAAAAGTAGCCTCAAATTCGTACAATTTTTAACTGTTCAGAACTCCTTTAATTTAAATGGGGTACTTAGTATATCGTGTTGCTGTTAGATGTCAAATTTAATTATCTATTTATTATTTTTTGGTTTATTTATTATTATTATCTTTAAAGTTCTCTATACCTAGCTCTACTCAATTTCGCAAAAAATATACATTTTTAGAAAAATGTCGAAATAGTCTGTTTCAGTATTATGCGATTACTCCAAATAAGAAACAGTTAAAAAGTCTCTTGGCTTAGTCATGAAATTCCGAGGTGTTACTCGTGGCCCACCCTGCATACAGGGTGTAACTTAAGTGATGTCATTAATTTTAAGGGGTGATTCCTTGTCATATTTTATGAAAAAAATGTTTATATAAATATATGTCCTAACTTTTATCATTTTTAAGATGCAGGGTGTCAAAGTTTTATTAAAAAATTGATTTTTTATTAATTATTCAAAAAGCTTTGCGCCAATTTTGATGAAAATTGGCATGTTTGTTAGCATTAACAAGGGGCTACGTTTGATGTTATTACATTTTAAATAATAATTCCAGTGACGTCGCAAATGGTTACCTGATTAATACATATGTATGATGTGATTATTGTACGCCACCGTTTTTTCTGAATTTGATATTTGTATCAGATTAAACAATTAAAAATGCTACTTTCTTGTCCTTTGACTTTTTTTGTGACTCGCTTGATTTTTGGGAAAAAAATAAAAACTTATTTGAGTTTGAAATATCATCAAAATTTAATTAAAGTAAATGCTCAAAATGAGAACAGCGACTGTCAATACAAGCATCGAATTTTCTTCTCATCGATTGTCGCGTACGTTCGAAAATTCCTGGAGTGTTGGTTAGAGTGAACTTTAATTACATTAAATTTTTAAAATAATAGAAAATACCTATTATGAAAACATTATTTCGATATTTTTATTTTTTTAGTATAAAGCATTTTTAGTATAAAGTCAATTTTTATCTGCCGCCAGTGGTGCAATTAGGCGTGAGCCAGCCGATGTTTTCGTCATAAAACGTAGAACGCCAATGCCTTTTTTAACATTTTTATTATTTTCGGACTGTCCTAACATTTTACGACAAAAGAGGCATATTGATTTTTTGCCTAATATCACTCTATTTTTAGAAACACGACAGACTTTAACAATGTGTCGAAACTGATTATTTCTATGATTGTTGTTTGCAGTTGCCGGTTGTTTTTCTAAAAATAGGTTAGTATTAGGCATAAAAACCAAGAAACCACTTTTGTCGTAAAATATTAGCAGAGTCCGAAAATAATAAAAATATTAAAAAATACCTTGGCGTTCTATATTTTCTAACGAAAATGTCGGCTGACTCACGCCTAACTACGCCACTGGCGGCAGATAAAAATTGATTTTATCCTAAAAATGTAACTCCTTATCAACGTGCAATAAGGGCAAAATAGCATTGACCGTTCCAAATTTATTTCAAATAATAATATATGTATATTTTTTAACTTCAACACCCTGTATCTCGCAGTCTAAGCGTTTCCGGCCACATGTTTATAGAAACGTGTTTCCTTCAAATATCATAAAAATTGTGTTCTGAAGTTAAGAACCATATTTAGGAAACGCCTTGTGTAAGACGGATTTTTACGATTTTTCGAGATGATCCATACTGTCCGTCCCGTCGTAATTGGTTTTACCACTTATACGTATTGTCGAAGAAGCTAGCGAAATTCATACGGTGGGTATAAAAGATCATCTAAGCTTATAGTTTATTTACGTCTACTATATCACCTGATGAGGGATAAATGGATTGTTTTAATGTAATTTCGAATTAAATTTCCCGTAAAGATTGTAAATTGCTTTGTATCCCATTACCCTTAATGATTCCTTTTTACGCCATGCTCATAAAACGATCTGCCCCATTATAAATTCGGTACATTAAGACAAAGGAAGGTTTCAGCGAGTAAATTACACTTCTAGAACATGATTTAAATAATAAAAGTGCCTGAGAGGAGAGGATTTGCTTGGGGTATTTAGTTGGTAGTTAGTAGTGATGAGACAATCCCAGCTATTTTAAGAATTGATCGTGGCTCAATTTAAAAAAAGGCAACTTCTGATCCGAGTTGGCAAGTTAAGTGTCACCGATGCATGGTCGCAATACAAAGTTAAACCACCGAACATATATTTACGATAGAAAGTTCACTCAGGCGAAGTACCTTGGCCTAGTCAGATCAAAGCAGCTCCGATAGAACTCGTGAAAGTCAATTGTGTTTCGTCGCTTATTTAGCTTCACTTTTATCATTCGATAGCACGCTAAAGTTATAAATGTTGCTGCTTTCGCTGCTTCCATCAGTTTACGATACGATACGAATATGAAGACGCACTAGCTCTTATCGAAAACAGTGCACCGGGAAGACAAAATGAAAAATAAAGCTCTGAAAAGCTTAAATCCGGAAACGCCGGAGGATATACTAAACCAGATAAGCAACTATAGTCTAAACAACATAATTCCAAAGACATGACCAGCGACTCCCACGTTCGGTTTTGACGAACGACATGCAAAAATCACACCTACGCGATAGAAAATCCCGAAGTCTATTTATGGGCATTAATAAAACATCCTACATCGTCTGGCACCGTGGTCTAATTTACAAATCATACAAATTGCAAAAGCCAAAATACCTACTTGATATCACGAAAATCCCATTGGAAAACAGGCAACTACTCGTACGAATTAACGACACTCTTTCTCTTCTTAAACAAGGCTCCCTTAGGGATTACCGCTTTGATCCTTCGTTTATAATGTACAAGGTGTCTCTGAACATAGTGCCATAAATACAACCACATATTCTAGGTCCCAAAATACGACGAAAACTTTATGTAAATATACAGGATGTAATTTAAGTGCCTGACCAAACTTCAAGGGGTGATTCTTTAAGTAATTCTAAGACGAAAAGTTTATTTAAACATAGGTCCGCTAATGCTTTGTTTTCAAGATACAGTGTATCAAACTTTTCCTAAAAAATCTTTTTTTCGTAAAAATTTTAATAAACCCTCAGCTGATTTTATTGAAATCTGACAATGTTATTTATGATTATTATTGTTACTTATGCGGCACTGACTTTTTTAAAACTTTTTTCGCATTAAGTACAGTCATGGCCACCCAAGTCACCAGATTTAAATCCGTTAGATTTTTTTCTTTAGGGGCATGTAAAGTCCTTCGTTTATAGAACTCCGGTCAACACTGAAGACGAATTAATCCAACGGATACGAGATTCATGTAATCAGATAAGATATACGCCTGGAATATTTCAACGTGTACGGCAATCGATGTTAAGACGAGCTAATGCTTGCATTGAAGTTGAAGGAGGACATTTTCAACAACTATCGTAAAATTCGTATTACGTATTGTTAAATGTTTTTTTACTAAAAAAATTGGGTATCATCTGTTTAAGAGTAGTTTTAATAAAGAATTTTTGTCGTTTAATATTTCTTAAATTTCTGGCGTTACTCTTGTGTACTCCATTAGCAAAAGGAGAAAAACAATTTCTAATTAAAAAAAGTCCTTTGTACTACATTAAAAACTGTCACCAAGTTTCACCGACATGTTAGTTTGCGTCTTTTTGATATTTAAGAGTTTGTTTTAATACGTAACGATTTTTTAAGAAAAGTTTGACACTCTATGTCTTGAAAATGAAGGATTACTAGACCTATGTTTATATAAACTTTTCCTCTTAAAATTACTCAAAAAATCACCCCTTGAATTTTACCACGTACTTAAAAAACATCTTGTATATCGAAATGCGTTTTGTTTTCGATATACAGGGTATAAAATGTTGATTCCTGAGAATGTTTTTTTAATTAATATTTTCAAAACGTTTCGAGATGTATTAATGAAATTTACTTTATTATAACTTTTTGTGCACTTTCCGAATCTTTCTAAAGAAATTGCTACATTTTTCCAGGAACGGGTAATACAAGGAACCAGCACTTACGAAGTACCTAAACTTTTTTGTGCTTAACTTTATTAATAATTTTATAAGAAAAATATTAAATTTGAAGATTTTTACATAAGAAAGGTATTCTTGCTGAAAGTCGAAATTTTCCACAGTTTTCGAGAAAATTGAGATTTGACAAAGCGGTGAATGCAATGTTTTATTATATAAATATCAAATTTAAAACCTAGTTGGTCTTGAAATGAAACAAAAAAATATCTTTGACATTTTCGCATATGACAACATTTATTATTAAAATCTGGTGGTTTTTCGTTGCCACCGGAACAGTGTTTACTTACAAATATTTTTAAAGAAAAAAATTTTAAAAATGTGACAATTTTTTATAGAAGTTCAGAAAGAGCACAAAAAGTTATCATAAAATACAAAATTTAATAAATTTATGTCAAAACGTTTCGAAAATATTAATAAAAAACCATCCTCAGGAACCAACCTTTCTCACCTTGTATATCGGAAATGAAGCGCCTCTCGATATATGTTTATATAGGGTGTCCCAAAAATCAATGTCAAAAATGGTATCACGAGATTATTTGGGTCAAAATATTAAGATTTAGGTCAAAAGTGATTTGAAGAAAGTTTCTCGTTTAGATGCTATTGGCGGTCAAAGTTCTTGAAAAAAAACATACTTTTTGCTATATCTCGAGAATGCTTCAATGGATTTTAATGAATCCCATTGTGCATTTATTCATTAGTACAGGGATTATTTTCATGTAACATTCATGTCTTTTCGCAATGTGAAAGTGGTAAATTCTTAGCCATCTTCGTACAAAAATTATCAGAACTTTTCATTGGGTAGCTGCATCGTATCGTTTTTTATGATGATGATACATTAGCCCTTTCTCCAACTTTTCTATTTCTTGGAAATTTCTCGTACGGTTAACATTTCACTTCGAAAAAATGATTTTCTTTTCTCATACAAAACACCAACTTGCCATTCTTTCGATAATTATCGACACTTGTCGATGTGAACGCTGACGTCACTTATGGAAAATGTCATAAAAATTAATCGAAATTTTTTAACGTTTCTTTTGAGTTGTTTCTTTTAAGGACAATAATGGCGTTTTCTAATGAAGAAATTACTGATATGGTTAAAATTATGGATTTTTGCAAGTTTTTTTATTTTTAAATTTTTTTTATGAATTCAGTCTTTTGATAAATTTTTATGACATTTTCCATAAGTGACGTCAGCGTTTACATCGACAAGTGTCGATAATTATCGAAGTAATGGCAAGTTGGTGTTCTGTATGAGAAAAGAAAATAATTTTTTCGAAGTGAAATGTTAACCGTATGAGAAATTTCCAAGAAATAGAAAAGTTGGAGAAAGGGCTAATGTATCATCATCATAAAAAACGATACGATGCAGCTACCCAATGAAAAGTTCTGATAATTTTTGTACGAAGATGACTAAGAATTTACCACTTTCACATTGTGAAAAGACATGAATGTTACATGAAAATAATCCCTGTACTGATGAATAAATGCACAATGGGATTCGTTAAAATCCATTGAAGCATTCTCGAGATACAGCAAAAAGTATGTTTTTTTTCAAGAACTTTGACCGCCAATAGCATCTAAACGAGAAACTTTCTTCAAATCACTTTTGACCTAAATCTTAATATTTTGACCCAAATAATCTCGTGATACCATTTTTGACATTGATTTTCAGAACACCCTGTATAACGTTTTTGTTACATTTTAGGACCTAGAGTACGTGGTTGAATTTATGGCACTATGTTCAGAGACACCTTGAGTATTGCTACGACATACAGGGAGTCGATTTGTGAAGCTCAATTTAATCAGTTTCGAAGAAAGACATCCTGTATATTATTCGATGATTAAACTGCAAGTTGAGCATGTGAAACAAACTCAATTCTATAGGGGCTTGTTATGCTGAGTTTGGAGTTCGAGTGCCTCACACCACAGGTTCAGCCTACATGTACTCCTACGTGACGGTAGGGGAGTTCGTCGCTTTCGTTATTGGTTGGAACATGATATTGGAGTACTTGATCGGTACCAGTGCGTGTGCTTGTGCCCTCAGCGCCTGCTTTGACGCCCTCGCCAACGGTGCCATCACCAATGCTTTCCACACGAGATTTGGGGAATTCATCGGTTAGTATTTCAGTCTTTGACACGCCTTTTGACTAACAGACGTACTTAGGCAGAGATCCGGACTACCTAGCCTTCCTGATCACGCTGCTGATGACGCTGGTGCTGGCCGCCGGCGTCAAGAAGTCACTGATCTTCAACAATATTCTAAATGCAATCAACTTCGCTGTGTGGATGTTTATTATGGGTGCTGGAATGTTTTATATAAACCCGGACAATTGGACCAAGCATGACGGATTCTTGGCTAAAGGCTGGCCTGGGGTGTTCACTGGGGCGGCCACATGCTTCTACGCCTTCATAGGATTCGACATAATAGCCACCACCGGTGAAGAGGCAGCAACGCCGAAAAAATCCATTCCCCTAGCAATAATATGCAGCCTGGGGATCATCCTAACAGCTTACGTTACCACCTCCATGATGCTTACTTTAATAGGTGAGACGAAAAGTCCGCTTCTCTCCTTTGGATCGATATGGCAACTGTCCGGGCGCTGATTGCATTATTAAAAATTCAAAATCCTTTTTTTAGTGCCGTACACGGATGTCGATGAGGATTCTGCCTTGGTGGGGATGTTCGGTCAAGTGGGAGCATTCCGATGTAAATACTTTGTAGCCGTGGGTGCCCTGGCTGGCCTAACCGTCTCTATGTTCGGATCCATGTTTCCCATGCCCAGGATCATTTACGCCATGGCTCAGGACGGATTGATTTTTAAGTACATATTTTTCCGTAAATACAATAAGTCTGTAATTTAATACTGAACAATGGCATTTTAGGACATTTTCCCAAGTGTGGCCCAGCACAGGAACTCCAGGCCTCGCCACGTTTTGCAGTGGGTTAGCCGCTTCCGTAGCCGCCCTTTTCATACGTCTGGAAATTCTAGTCGAGATGATGTCTATAGGTGAGACTTTCAAAATTTCATATAGGGTGTCTCAGGAAAAAGTGTTCCCCTTAAAATCGTTTCTGTTGTTTGTTAGAAAAAACACGTTAAAACACATCACCTTTGATAGGGAGGGTGAAAAAGTTATTTTCAAAATATCATCTCTCTACCCCTGGATACCACCTTTTGAAATTTTCAAATTGGAAGAGGGGTTGCGTCATACCTCGTTTGAAAGGTAATTATATATTCTATATAGTCAAGCTTTCATTTTTTATTTTTATATGTCAGTATTGAAGAAATTTAACAAAAATCAAACTACTTTATTTTAATAATTTTTATTGATATTTAATTTATTTTATCGTAAGAAATGTTGAGAGTGACTTCCATTGACTTCCATGTACTCTATAACGATTCGGGCACATAACTCCTCGAGAGAATCAGATTGCGTGTCATAGATTTTGGTCTTCAAATGTTCTCATAAGAAAAAATCTAAGGAACTAAGGTCAGGGGATCTCGCGGGCTACTCCATTGGACCTGTTCTGCCAATCCCTCTTCCAGGGAATTCTTCATCTAGAAATTGTCGCACAGTAGCAGTGTAGTGTGGAAGCGACCCATTTCGTTGAAAAACTAATTTTTATTTTGAGAGGCGGGGATCTTGTTCAAGTATTTCAGTTATCCTGGGAGATATGAAGTCTTATAAAACTTGTGGATAGTTTCTTCATTTAAGTTTCCAATAATGAAAAATGGTCCAACAATGTGATCAACTAAAATTCCCGCCCAAACATTGAACTTTTGAGATTGTTGAGTATGAACGTCTCGGAATAAATATGAATTGACTTCACTCTAGTAACGACAGTTATGCCTATTAACTTCCCCATTTAATTACAGTGAACATTCATTAAAAAATGTTGTATTATACAGCAAATGTCTGTTTAAACGTAACATATTAGTAAAGAATTCGCAGAGTTCTAATCAACTGTCGAAATCGTTTTCATTTAATTTCTGTATTACTTTTATGACATAAGGATGGAATTTTACTTCTTTTAAAATTCTATGAACAGTACTTGTTGAAATGTCGGATTCTTCAGCAATCTTTCATATACTAGACGTTCTATTGCCCATTTGAACTTGTCCCAGAAGTGCGATTTCGACTTCATCACCTCTTATTTTTCTCTGCTCTCATTTTTATGATACTGACTCACAATCTCGATTTTCTCTTGTAACGTATAAACCGTTTTAATCAAATTAAAAATTAAACGAACCGCAAAGCAATGTCTTGCTACGAAGTACTAAAATCATTAAGTGCAGAGGAAAATATCAATAAATTCTTTCTCCAAAAAAATTAGGATTTATCAATTGTGAATGGAGTGTTAGAAATATCTTTGTTATTAATACATTCAGGACGTGGAGATGTTTTGAGTCTAACTGTACACTTTCAGCATTTATTACAATACCATTCATGGTTAAAATCAAGTTTTTGTTTAATTTTTACAAAACCGATATACAAAAATAAAAGATAAAAGCTTGACCATGTAGAGAATAAAATTATCTTTCAAACGAGGTATAACACAATCCCTCTTCCAATTTGAAAATTTTAAAGGGGTAGTTTCCAAGAGTAGAGGGACGACATTTCGAAAACAACTTTTTCATCTTCTCTATCAAAGTTGACTTGTTTCGGCGTTTTTTTTTTTAACAGACAACAGAAAAGATATTCAGAATGGACACTTTTATTTGAGTCACCCTGTATAAATAGATACAGACCAAGCATTGGCAAAAAATTATTGCAGGCACACTGCTAGCTTATACCTTAGTGTCCACCTGTGTGCTGATTTTGCGGTACCAACCTCACTCCACCAATTTGGTAGAACTGCTTCCACAGAGTCTTCGCACCCCACTCAGGGGATCTCCTGTCAAAGATGGCTTGCAGCAAAGTCCCAATGGAACCGCAGGTAAAGGTGATGGTGTCTTGAAGTTACTCAAATCATTTCATTCATCTGTCAAATTTGATGTTACACTGAACCAATCACCGGCGAATTATAGTGAATATTTTCTATCTTTATGTTAAACTTGTGATTTGGGAATTAGATGTCGAAAAATTACAGCAGCGACATGTTTTTTTGTATATACTATTTTTCTCTTTACTGCTGCTACTAGTAGGGAAATGAGCGTTTGTCCCTATAGGTAACTTCTAATTGCTCCGCCTCCATCACACTGAACCACTTCCTCCACGTGCACTTTGTCACGCCCTTTGGGGGCGTGTCAGTATTCTCTCTTCTTGACCCAAGCCCGTCCTCCAGTCGTCGGTTTTAAATTCTCCTAAATTAGGGCAATTTTTACTAACTGACAGATTTTTCTTTACTCTTCGTGATGTCTCCGGCACATTACAGTCGCTTTATTGTTGGGATTTAAATATGAGCTTGTTCTACGACTGGATTTGGATAATATGTAAGGTTACACATGTGAAATTTTGGGTTTATCGTGCTTTTAATGTCGTTTCCTTGTAACAGGAACGTACTAAAGTCAAATTCCATAGCCATGGATAAAAATAATTGCACTGTAGACCGGCAATTGGACACTAAACTGATAACTGCACGGCAATACTACTGCACTCTAGACCACCTGTAGGCTTATTATGAAGACAACAGAATTAATATTGCGATTGTGTATCAATTTTTTGCCAGTGTCCTAGACAAATATATCCTCCGTACTCAGTCTCTTCCCCAATATCTTTCGTAGGCCAAAGCTAAACTTAAAGTTTAAACTACAACTTATCTCAAGCAAAAATGTTTTACAGGATTGTATCGCAATCAGTTAGCTCCGGAAGCCCTCAAGCAGGCTATAGACTCCAGCTTGGACATTCCCCACGGCCCAACACCCTCTCCGTCGCCCCTTCCGACACAACCAACCCAGCGAGTAATGGTTCGAAGAGTGACCCGCAGGTGAGGTCCCTTCACGCTTCTTCTCTGACCATCTGGGTAAAAAGATCGACTCTTTCCAGTTCCCCGGATAGCGATGATACTTTCGGAGCCGATGAGCAAGAGGAGGAATATTCCATGAGGGACGACCAATTCTTGGTATCCGACAGAACAGAAAATAAATTTTATGGGACTTTGCATGGGGCTGGAAGTGCTACGAGTACTGGAGGAGTAGTAGGTTCCACTGTAGGGCCTAGTTTAGGGTATATTGGAAGAAGACTGCAGGCGGCTACTTATTTGTGTCCGGCCATCTTTCCTTGGGTGGATACCGGGCCTGCCACTGAGGAGTCTGGGATGTTCGTCATGAAAATGGTGGGAATACTCTATATCCTCATCATAATTTTCGATCTCATCGTCGTGAATGGGATGGACGATATGAGCACTGCAACCACTTTGTTTCTCTGGCTGTTTTTCCTGGCAATCTTGGCTTTGCTTTTGGTAATTTCGAGAAAACCCCAAAACAGGCATGTTGGTTTTTTTTCAATATAAAGTTTTATCTCTGATGATGTAACGCCACAGGAATACGATTTTGTTCATGACCCCGGGGCTACCATTTGTGCCGGCCATCGCCATCACAGTCAACATCTATTTGATTCTAAAGTTGTCCAAGCTGACTCTAGTCAGATTCACCATTTGGATGACCTTAGGACTTATCATGTATTTTTACTACGGGATCAAGAACAGCATTCTCGAAGAGAAACCGGATGCTGATGGAAATATCGAACTGACCATAACGGACCACGAAAAAGGCAATAGTTTTAATAATCCCTCGCCTTACAGGGCCGACCAAAATATCTTGTAAGTGCAGCCTTGACAACGTTATAGCAGTTATACCATTATGGAACGTACGTTTCAGCCAAGACCATCAGTCCACGTATAACTGGAACCCAAATATGTCCTGGGATCACACTCCATCTTGGGCGCAGTCCAATAATTGGGGCAAACCCCAGTATCAAGTGGAACAGCAATATAATGTGGAGACAAATAATACCAGGTAAAGAGTGCGATTACATGTGAAATAAAGCGGATAATCATGGTTGATCTTGCAGGTCAGTTATCAATAAAGCAACCCCTAATCAGAGCACCACCACCTCAACAGGGAGTGGTTTGTTTGTGAGTGATCCGACTGCCTTTCCCACGTGGGACGACTAAATAATAGTCACGAATAGAATGGATTTTGTGTGAAATCATTCTGTTTGAAATAACACCGATTCATCCAATAGAGTTTAAGTATAAATAAACGTTCGAGGGTGGATCAAACATAAACTGGAACTTACCCGAAAATCACCCTGTGATAGCACGTACTAAGTTCTGATTGTATGCATTATTCCATGTCAAGGTGTACGAGGTACGTTAAAGAAAACGAGAATTTTAAATTTTTGGAAATAATTTTATTTATTTGACTAAGGCAATTTTATCCCCTTCGAAATAGTTTCCGTTAGTTAAGATACACTTATGCCAGCGCTTCTTCCAATATCCGAAACACTTCTGGACTCATACTTTAGAATACTATTTAGTTCTTTCAATGATGCTCATTTAATCTCGTCTATGCTCGCAAAACGACGATCTTTTAAAATTCTCTTCATTTTCGAGAAGAAACAGAAATCACAGGGAGCCATATCTGGCCAATATGGGGCCTGCGATGTCATTACAGTATCAAGTGAAACAACAAGTGGTTTTTAGCCAAAAATTTACTAACAAGCAATGTAGTGTGAGTGGGTACATTATCGTAGAACAAAAGTCATGGATTATTTTGTTACAAATTCGAATTGCTTCACGCAAACGACGTTGAACTTGTAAATAAAATTTTTTGTTGATCGTCTGACCTTGTGGAAAAATCATGGTGTACCAAGCCATTAAAATCGAAGAACGCTATGAGCATTACCCTCACATTTAATCGCACTTGTTGAGCTTTTGGTCTTAGCGATCCAGAATGCCTCCACTGGAATGATTGAGTCTTAGTGTCGATGTCATAACCATAAACCCATGTTTCATCACTTGTTATGATGCGTTTCAGTAGTTCTGGATCGTTGTCGATTACATTTAGCGACTCTTGAGCAACTTCCATTCGCCGTTGTTGTTGTTCGAAATTCGACAATTTAGGAATGAACTTTGCAGTCACACGGTTCATATCCAAAACATGCGAAACAATTTCATGGCATGAGCCAACTGATAAGCCAACATCTTCAGCAACCTCTCTGATTGTAATTCGACGATCTTTCATAACCATTTCTTCTACCTTTTCAGCGTTTTTATCCGTTTTTTATGTGCTGGATCGTCTGGTGCGCTCGTCATCTTCGACGTCTTCACGCCCCCTTCTTGAAAACGCTTAAACCACTCGTAAACCCTTGTTTTACTCATGGTTGATTCCTCAAAAGCAACGTTTAACATTTCTAAACCTTGGCTGCCCTTTATTCTATTTTTGTAGCAAAATTTAATACAAATTGTTTAATCTATTTTTCAAAGATCGCTGCTCGTGTCGAAGACAATGTAACTTTTTTGACAGTTGTCAACAGACTAAACTTCCAATGCGTCTACCAATGTGCACATTGCTTAGGGACATGTTTACCAACACAACTAGCGAAAAATCGCATAAATAGAATTAATACAGGTCACAAAACTTTCGTTATTTTTTGAACGCATCTCGTATCTCCTAGCCAAAACCCCCAACTTGCTTAAACAGGGCCAGTGCATGTTTAAGCATGACGCCTGTTGCAGATCTAAACATAAATCTTCCGTATAACACGCATCAAATGAGGGACTGTTAATTTAATGATTTTTTTGATCAACCCTCTCGTTTATCTAACCTCGTAACAATAAGTTACTTTTGCTTAGAGATAGTTATAATCATTTAATATTGTTCTGAATAAACATCGTTGAGTATTTTTAAGCTGATCATCAAACGATATTGACATAATTTCTTAAGTCCTCGGAAAAATCTCCTGTTGTAACCAATTGGGCTTCATCCTTCAGGAAAATATCTTGCCGTAGATTGAAATTTAAGATAAAGGGTGATAGTAGATCAACGAAAATGATTAATTTATGCGATAGAGTATCAGAAGTATAATAAAAGGTGTTACTGAAGTGACTTTAACTCGTATGTAAGCATAACGTGTCGGTGATTAAATAATTATTAAGGAAATATTATATCTGATGAGACAGTATTAGAAAACGTAAACAAATTTGTTGATTTTTAAATTTAAAATGTAATAATTTAAGAATCTTCATGTAGGTAGGTATTTAGATAGGATATCTAATTTTAGACTTGTAACTCACAGGTATTAGGCACAACTTCAACAATTTTCCCCTCTCGCATTAATACATTATAATTATAAGCAAAGATATATAGCAATTCTCAATCTTTACATTACTACTGTTATTAATATATTTATATAACAACATTTATTTTCTGTTCCTAAGGTACAAAAGTGGCACAGGGTGCCCCATTGTAACATATTGCGAACACTCCTCGAGTGTTAATATGTTCTAACCCTTTGAGACGGATTGTGCACTTTGACTTTTAATTTGTTTGAGAATATCGCCTCACGCACAAGCAAGGGTCGAGATCTACACTATTCTCGTTTAATACTTACTGAGAAGCATTTACCCTCTATTAAGGGTTTGGAAGAATACTTTTCTTGACGTTATGGTGACCAAAAAATACACTCTTCAGAATAGAACTGGTAAATTGTCCTATTTTTAGCATGCTCCAAAATGTCAAGAACTTTGCCATTGTGGGCCCATGTTAATATGAATTGCTTGTTTTAACAATTTGTATATCTAACATACTGACGTTTAAACCAGCTGAAATTATTGGATTTTGATTAAAATGTAATGAGACACCCTGTGCGTGTTATGTAGGTAAATGTAACAATCACACTTTCCAGAAAATTTCAACTTTTAAAGTCTTGTAAATCCACCAAAAATCTGCTTTTCAAAACCTAATGACTCTCCACGATTACCACCTTATTGCACTAAAAGTTTTTGAAATTGTGATACTAATTTTACAATTAGACTTTTAGGTTTAGAGCTGTTGTGTGTAAATTAATTACGGTGAAAATATCACTATCTCTTAAAACAATAATGAGCTACAGGGCACCAGACTGTTTACCTAAGTAATACTCCTTTTTTATGTTTGAGTGCATATCACGACTATGTACTGGCATATTACCGACAAACATGACTTTGTAATTATAATTGTTCCATAATTATGTTACTTATTATTAACTTGGGCCAAATAATATTTCTACTTCAAAGCTAAGTTTAATGAAGAAAAGATATCACATCACTGTAGTCTCGTAGTTTTATCACATTAACGCACATACATTTAGAAAACAAACATACAATAATTGATAATCCTTCAGGGGGTGTACATTTTTGTAAATAGTACTACATATTAGGTATTAAACCAAAGAGAGCTAAGATGCAAATAGACATTATTATCAATTTTTTCTCTCTATAGGTGCAACTTGTAAGTTTATGCTTGAAGTTGAGCATGCGACAGTATAAAGTGCATATTATTATAAAATATAATTTTTAAAAATGATCATTGGGTGTAATAATTGCAAGTAAAGAAGCCATGGTCCATTATTTGTCTTTTTGGCATTATTATTGTTACTTTGTATAGGTGAGCTATAATATAGAAATGTATAAGTTTTAACTATAGGAATTGCCTAAAATTATAATGTTCTCTTTAAATTTTATTAAAATGTATTAATCCGTTATTAATTATTATGTTTTCGCCCCCTTTTCCTTCCTCCCAGATAGTTTGAGTATTATGAAAAATTTATTTAGTTTATTTTCGCGAACACAGGACTTACCTACATTGTAAATAACGTAAAATATCACAGAATAATTGCAGAATAAAAGGATTAAATAAAGAATAATTATTACGACAGCATTTTACTTGATTTCTGGTAGCAAACGGCACCGTCGCATGTAAAATTTCACGAGAGCGCGATCCGTTTAAATGTCCCGCGTTTGTAGTTGTCATATGACATCAGAGTGAAAAGTCAACGCGCGTCACGTGACCCACGCTGGCCGCCATTTCGTGGGATAAACAACGACCGGGAAGGTTCGTGCTGTTTTGCTTAAGTTTGTGAGGTGAAAATTTCAAAGTACTTCCTCAAAGATGTCGGAAATTCAAGCCGCCAATAGCAATAATGCTGTTAACGAAGAAATTAGTCAGGTGAGTTACGCAGTTTTTAACGAATTTACAGTTTTGACCCAATGTGTAGTTGGTATTGAGGGATCCTCAGACTGTGAACGATATGGCTATGCCAACGGTAGTGCGCAATGCAAACTCGTGTTTCCTGTAAGATGACGGTCACAGTCAAAACTCACTGCTTGGCGAGGCCGTTAATAGCCAATTTTAGTGCATATTTTTGCTATTTCCATGTACCTTCCTAAAATATACCACGAGTTTAACACGAACCATAAAGAATTCGCCTTAAACCTTGGCGGAACATTTGGAAAGCTATTAAAAATGGAAATTGCTCGATGTACTCCATGGAATAGGATTTACGCCACGCGACACGTCTCTTGTATCATTGCACTCTTCAATGTAGTCGTTCTCTCGTAGGGCATGTCTTAGCTTTATGTTTACTTTTTGGAGGGAAAATTTAACATTGAACACGGAGTGTTTTCAATCTTTATTTAAATTTTACAAATTATCATGTAATTTAATATTTTGAAAGTGTTAATTTGAATTTGAGTCTGTATATTTAGCACATTGTTTAAACGAAATAACCCACTAAAATAAGTTCTGATTTAATGATAAATTATTGTTAAGGCTATATACCATTTCTAACCTCAGATATAGTTAACTATTCTGTATGTATGTTAATGCTGAAAAACCAGTTAGTACGGAATGTCATTCCCGAAGTACCTGAATGTGAAAACTTGTTACTTCTCTCAGCTACCAATCTTTAAACCTAATTGAGTGAATAACCAAGAAAGCATAGCATTTATCAGCAACTTTAAAAGGATAGATCCAGCAATGTGATGATCATGATATGATAATTGTATTTATCAACTGCCTGCCTCAAATAGCCTTTTTAGCTCCTTTGATCCTGGTTAATCCTTTATCTATTATTGCATTTTGCACAATACTAGATTTTCAGAAATTGCCATCATTCAAATGTTCGATATGTTTGAGTGTTAGTTTATAACGATTATTTTGATATGATAGAACTAGTGACTTTGTCTTCTCAAATGATTATATTGTTAGCAAGAAAAAAATGTCGAATATGTTTATAACAGCATATCATTGCCTTATTTCTTGGCCTCCATAATAGTTATTTTTCAGGTGGACTTGTAACCAAAGTACTTATTTAATGTTAAGTAAATTTATTGAATAATTGTTCTTAGACTCTTCAATATAAGTATAATCCAGCTAAGAAGACACTGTCACTATAATGAAGCAGACGTGAGGTCTTCATCCACAATAAATTTTAAGATGTTCGGAAAGTTTTAATTCCCTGCAGAGATTATTTTGTTTTAAACTTTATCTTAGCATCTACAAAGGTGATAACATCTGCAGTTTAAGTAGAGCTAGAACATCTTGTATACATGCAATACAAAGTATTGTATTATATAAATGTCAATTAAACTAAAGTTCATTTCCATTTTAGAATGAGAAGACCCCAAGAGGCAGGAAATCCAAGACTCCAAGAGGTTCTGCTTCTGAGGTATGTTATATTACACGTTTTTTGTAAGCAAATTAAGTTAGGCCTATTTTATGGTAAGGTGTAAAAAGTGTTTTAGTTTGAAAATAACTTTTGCATTATTTTTTTTTATTAGGTGACAGATACTCCTACAGAAGGAAGAAGGATAACTCGCTCAGCAGCCAAAGGGGTTCCTGCCACTCCACCACCAGCAAAGAAGGAACGTAAAAGCACAGCATCAGCTACACCCTCAGGGAAGGGAAGAGGTCGAGGCAGAAAGTCCAAAGTTGCTGTTGAGGAAAATTCAGAAAGTCAAGATGAAAGCAACAAAGTTAGTTAATAATTATAGAATTATATATGTATTATATTTTATATATTTTATATGTGAAGAAAATAGCTGAGATACCGACAAATCAGTAAATTTGAAATTTTTATGTAGGACACTACTTCAACAGAGCCAGAAGAGAAAAATAATGAGGCATTGAAAAATGATACTGCAAATACAGAGACAAAATCAGACGCTGAACCAGTGGAAAAAAATTATCATGAGGAAAAGGAAGAGGTGGCCAATAACAATGCAGCTGAGTCTTCCAAAGTAAGTTAACTGATCATAAATATAAAACTGCATGGTTTTACTAAAAACAAATTAAAGACAATTGTATGCTAAAGCGATACTCACGCTCTACTCAAGTAAAGCTTAAAATTTTATATTCAGATTTAAAAGTAATCAGTGTGTTTACACTAAAGTGCGCTCCACATTTTTTTGCATTCAAATGGGTATTGTGCCCATTTGACTGTGAGCGTAAGCCTTGCTTGACTCAATATAAATTGAATTTCATGATTCATGAATATTACATCTAGAGGAGGTTTATGATATCTACGAAATACTAATAGGAACCTGAAGCTACTGAAAATGGTTCCAAAGAGGAAGACAGTGTGGACGGCGCCTCCGCCAATTCATCAGAGAATGAGAAAAAGGAAGAAACGGCAAGCAGCACAAATAGCGAGGATGCGACGTCAGATACGCCGGCGCCTCCTCCAGAGGATGCCAAAGAAGACAGTACTTCGAACGAGCAGCCGACGGAATAGATGGACACTAGACGGACGCCTGCGCCCTTCTTGTATCTATATAAGTAACAACGGTAGGTTAAATGGCTTATGTAAGAGCAAAGCAAGTTTTTTGACTGTGTCTTGAGACTAGTTTTGCCATTGCAATGAGCAACTTCATTGGTTTGAAATATTTTCTTAGATTCGGATGAAAAACGTAACTGATTGATTTGTTTTGACTAGTAAGTTTTTAGTTTGTTATATGAAATGGATTTTATTATAATTGTATGCTAAGGCGGCGCGATTCCACTCTCCGGAAAGACAGACCTCACTTCTCCCCGCCAGTGGATAATCGCATAATAATATAACGTTATACTAGCAATTTAGATTAACTTGATGAAATACTTTTCGCCATTTGGGAAGCAAGTAGAAGTTGAATGAGTGTGGGCTTTTGTAATAAGTTTTCCCCTTTCGTATCTTATTATGTATGTTTAATAAAGGGCGATAGCCAAAAAAAACCTCAAGTAGGCGTTGAAGTATCAAAGGTATGTTTTGATGAATGAATCTGTTTTCAGTCAAATATTTTATGGTAAAGAGCAAATGACAGTAAAAAATTCCTTACGTTTACGGTTCACCCCCTATTGCGAGGTTTTTTTTTAATGATCACCCGTTATAAATGCGTTCGGCCGAATTTTTTTTTTTTTACTCTAATTTGTCTATAGTACATAAAATACACATGCCCGTATGTATGTACCTGACGCGCCTAAATTATTTATCCGTGGCCACTAAATGACTTGGTTTTTACCAATCGTTCCCTGGAACGATTTGAGGGGATTGTTTGGTGCCCGCCCAAAAAAGGGGGCATTAAAATCTGCATAACGGTATAAAAGATTCTTGTTTATTCCTATCATCAAACATATTTATCATAGAAGGTTAAGTCGGCTTTAGAACTTTGATCTTGTCAGATCAAAGTGCAACGTTGATAAAACCCAAAGAGAAGGTGTATTCACAATTCTGTTGTTTTTAAGTTTAAATGGGTTGAACGAAAACCCAGTACAAAAAAAGATAGGCACGTATAATTTTTTTTCTTCAATTCTATTTAAGAACAAAGTTTCCCAAACAATGGATGGTTGTTGGAGCGATGGAGTTGCACACTAATCTCAGTTTTGCCTAAGAGTAGTTATAATTTCACTGCTCTAACAACTCTTACTTTTTTGTGGAACATTGTTTCCAAATAGAATGAAGAAAAAATAAAAAATCCGCCTCAAACGTATAAAACATACCCTGTATGTTATTTACTTTAGATTGGACCTTCTAGCCAAACTGTTTCAATGTAATTCTAAGGTTTGTGAGATGTGTGTTTCCACTCTCTTACAACTATTTAGATTCGAAATTTGTTGAACACCTTATATGTATTCCAAGGAAGCTAGTGGCCAAACAAGCGGCTTCTATGAGTTGAACTATAAAAGTAGCAATGTGGACTGATTTTATGAAAGCAGTGGAAACACAACTTGCATGACATTTTGACCCACGACGTAAAAACCATTTTTCAGTAAACTAAAAGAGTTTGTCTAAACTTATTTAACATTTCTAGATAGCTTTATTAGTAAGTAGCGAATTTATCAAAGATGTCTGTCAACGCCATCGGATCATGTTTGAACATAAATGAACGTTTCCGACCGCTGTATTCAAAATTGGAATATAAACTTTTGTATGTACCTAATTGTAATTATATGCACTGAATAGGCGTTTCTTCAGATACCATCCCCTTCCCCTCTCTTCGTTTAAAGTAGTTGTATCAGTTGTTTGTATTTTTATAGACTTATGTAGTAATATATTTTTTCCTCGGCACGACGTCAAGTTGAAAAGAATAATTCATTACTTATATTAATGTATCAGTCTATTATGTACGGTTAAGTTCATGTGAAAAATAAGTACATTTTGATTAGAGGTAATAAATTAGTCGTTTTATTTCGTTTTAAGGATGTAGGTACCTCAGTGTTACTACTTAAATTCCTTCGAGTAAAGATTATTTGTTTAAAGATAGTTGTATATTGTGATATTCATCGTCATTAAAAAGCAGTTATTATTTTTTTCTATCCAGTCTAATTTATGTTCAGTTTTCACTTTTTAAAACCAAATAATTTTCATATAAACTTACCTATTGCACTATTTACTTTAAGCATTAAAGTAAATTAGTAAAATCAAATTTCCACGGACAAATATGATCTGGCAACGATGGGCCACCACTCGATGGTGCGGCCGCCACGCGAAGTAAAGTACAACAAAAGAAGAGCAAAGCATCAAAATCGAAAAATCAAACAGTTCAAACTGAGATGGCGTGGGAATAGCTCGGTTGTCCCCTCGTATGACGTTTATTATTGTAAACATACAACTTTTAAACCATTTCCCGGCTAATTAGTGATTGTTTTTCTGGATTAGGGTAAGCCGAAGGCTGATTTATTGATTGGCAGGTGGATGTGAAGGAACATACTATGCTTTTTGCGGCGAATTATCGATGAAGGTAAGTAGGTATACGAATTTGATAGGGTGAAAACAGGGAAAGTTTCATGTTTATTGTAATGCTCCCAAGCAGTCATACTGTAGTCTGTCCTTTTTGCTTTAAATAAGCATAGCATTTTAGGTTTTTGACTCCAGGTAATGACTATTTGTTGTAAGGCATCCGGCCCACAGGTAGAAGACGGAAACTATAAAAATTAAAGCAACTTTATGGAAAATTTTGTATATGGTATTCCAACATCTTGGGTAACGCTCGAATGCTGACGTTTTTTTCTTCTTTCTTGTAAAACAACGGACAGCGGCAGTGGCCAGATTTTACAAATGAATCAATTGATAAAATTTGACATTTCTTACCACATTCATTTATCAAATTTGGCCTTTCTCATTATTAGTCATTTTTACAGGGAGTCACAGCTGCATTCCATGGCTGCCCAATATGTTTAATAAGTGTTTAGAATAACATATAGTGTTTCATAAAATGTAGTGTACATTAAGTCAAGTAGTTGAATCTATGCACGATTTTATACAAATGTAATCTGCCCTCAAATGTTTCGCTACCCAGTTAGAGAGGGTGTTTAAAAGTCAGATTCATACGCTCGTAAATTGCGAATCGTGTCTATATCGGCCAGTTTTAAATCAAATTTTAATTTTATATTTTAATATAAGTTTCGTGTGATCGTAGGCATTATAATTTAATATAAACTAAAGACCGCCAAATATTTAGATCTAGTGATTGATGAGCGAGATAAGTTTGAGAGTCATATCAATCGTTTATGCGTTAGAGTGGGCTCGTTTTGCACTACGTGTGGCTTGTCAATGTTGGGGAATAATTAATTAAAAAACCGCTTAAATCGAACAATGTTTTAGAAGTTATTTAGGGTCAAAGTTGCGGTAGGTATATTTTTAATGGAGCTTCAATTTTGCCTGGGACTACATTTGCTTATGTATCATAACTTATTTTCTTTGTTAAAAAAAAGATGATTTTAGAAACTTTATACAAAAAAATCTCCTGTTTATACATATACATAATATGTTATACAATGCCAAGTTCTAACTCCTACCCTTGCGTTTCTTTCGTTTCAAATGTATCTTTTTGATACTACGATTAATACATTTCTGTCAAACTAATTCAAACTATGTTTGCAGCAGGTTTAATAAATTACTTATCTACTAGCCACTCAATTACGAAGTTATTTAAAAATAAATTTGCAGCATCTCATCAAGGTTTTAATTGAATTATTTGTAAAATGTTTTCCAGGTTACTTTATCTAATTAGAGTACATTAGAAAAGTCCACTCTAATGCATCGTTGGCAAGGAAAAATATTTGAGGATCTATTATTAATTTTGAGTTAAAACAGAACACGAAAAACGAGGGTTAAATGCTTTATTTTGACACTTCAGTTTCATCATTATTGATTTATATTAATTTGTAAGGACGGAATCCATCATTCATTAGATCCGTCTCTTGCAAGATTCATTTGAACAAACCTCCCGAAGAGTTTTACTATCTACCCACTGTTTTACCGACATTGTCGGGACCTAAAAAAAAGCGTGAAATTGCCATAAATAAGTGAAATTGTTTCAACAAAACGAAGACCAAATTATGCCCGATACACTTTCTCTTTAGCTGTTTTAAACAACGATAACAATCACGGTGGTCTTTTAAAACGGCAAAATGTGGGTTAAACATTTTTTATTATTCAGGTGAAATTGTTGTTATCAAGTTCAGCAAACGTTTATTTTGTTTAGGGCTTATCATTTAGGTACAGGAAAATCGACCAATTAATTCATAACTATCGGCAAAATAATTTTGCAAAATATATATTTAAGTTTACTGACGCTATGCTATCTAGCACGATTACCTTTTTAATTTTTTTCCCATATTATACAGAGTGTCCCAAAAGCTTTAAAAGTATGAAAGTTGTGTTTTTTTAATCGAAATGGAACCTCCTGTATATTGTTGCATTTTTGGATTTAGTGTTTTAAGTTAGACTTCGATACAATTAAAATTATTTATAAAACCTTGAGTTTTAAGTATTATAAATCTTATTAAAACCAACACTTATTTTGATCGGAGAATCCAAAAATACGATAATATAAATGGGGTTCCATTAAGAAAAAACGCAACTTTGACACTTTTAGGGCTTTTGGGACATCCTGTATAATATTAAAATATTTTTAAAAAGTAACCACAATAGACCCTCATGTAGCCCAAAAGTAAAACTTTTTTAAAGCCTCGTATTTTGGCCATAATATTCCGTACCAGATAGCGTGAATAACACTGTACAATAACTTTATGTAATGCCTCTTAACCGATGGTAGGATAACACGTTGATCAGGCATATGTTGCTGGTCATCTCCTTAAAGGTCAATGCCGGCCATCAAAACAGTTTTTATAATTTTTGCGCTATCTCCTGCAACTTTGAACGAAGAACCCAGGACCGTAATTTTTATTGAAAACGACCTCGCTTGTGTTGCACGCCTTGACCCCCGCTCGCCGAATAATAAGGACTAATGATCCCTAATGATCTAATGGGGCTTTTCCGTCCATCACAGCCCAATAAAAGATTATTGAACTCCCAAGTTTCGGCATGGAAAACGGCGCTGCTCCCGGATTTTTTCACATGGGCGTGCGGTACGTGTGGCAAACGGGGGCACATACTTCCGTCTGATGGCGGGCATTTTTTGCGTCCGGGCGGCGCCCCTTAATTGGCCCGATTCCCCGTAGTCGATTAGTCGTTGGTCTTTTGAGGGCCCCGCGATGCGCCTATAATGAGGATGCCCCGGATGTCTCGGTCGTGTTTCGGCTGTTTGTCAAATGACCGGCCCATCACAGTCGTTATGTGGTTTATGATTGTTTTCAAGAACGGCGTGACGGGTTTTTAATGGCGATGGGCTTAGTTGCGCAGCTATATCTCATTGTTGCTAGTGTCCGTCCCGGTGTTAACAAAACGGAACTTTGGTTTGACCGTCGCCGTTTTGTGGAAAAAATCAGAATTTCATCCATCGCGGTAAACATGGTTATTAACGCTTAACGAGCCATCAGTGTCAGACTTGAATCCTTGAGCAATGATTAATTACCGTTCAGTTAATAGCAATGAAGATTTGTCCTGTCAAAAAATCCCTATAATGTCCCACTCACTATCCATCAGTGTTAGAGTGTATCATGGAGTGTAGGTATGATTTACCCGTATTGTTGGGAACCTGGTACTTAGGTATTTCTGAAGAAAACAATTCTGGCTGTTGCAATAATAGTTGTTATGCTCGAAAACAAATTACAAGCTTTTCCTTCAAAAACAACATTGAAAATATATACACTCAAGGTTGCTGAGTAGGTATTACGCTCGAACAGTTTTCATAAAATTCATATTTCGCCTCATCAAAAGAGGGCCAAATCTCCGAAATTTCCTGCCACGAAATGATAATCTTTCGTACACTCCTGCTACTATTTTTAACTGGCAGCGTAATAACGTAGGACGCGGAAGTGAAAATAGTTCCAGACCCCCGGAGGGCCCCCGTTAACCTGAATCTTGAAAGACTGAAATAGATGTTTGGGCCTGCACTTGGTCCGATTAATCATGATTTAATTCAGTGTTAGATTTTTTTGGATTAATTAAGGCCTATATCTTTGCTTTCAGGCCGGAATGGATTTTGCACCGATTAATTTAACCAAGTAGGGAGTGCACCCGGTTAAAAATGGCTCTCCGTTGAACTTTCCGACATGACAGTTCTCAACCGGAACCGTGTATGTCGCAGACCGAGCCCCAAGGGCTTTGCCTTGACGGCAATAGCCGCAACTATCCTGTTATGCATCTATTATACCAGGTAAGATTGATACAGTCAGCGTTGATCAATGGTAACCTACCCCAATCTGCACTCTGATTGACTTTTTCGTAGTCATAATTTTACAGAGGAGATGAACACTTGCTATTCCAAATTCGAAAAAATCTCGGTTCGCCATAGAGAGCAGATGCTCTCCTCTTTATAAGTAAAAATGAACAGTCACAATTGCTGAGTTTAGCAATTAGGATTTTCGAACACAGCTGGCCGAAACAATTGACTGCCTAGGCATACATACAATGAAAAAAATGTCGTTGTGTGTGTTCCAGCATTATAAATAATATATTTTTGCATAAAAATCTAACTCGATCGCACATTGGTTTGTCAAGCTACACGACCGATGTCCAGCGAACCAACCGCTCGATAGCAACCCAATCTCACAACGGACAATTAATCAACCCTGCCACCAACTCTGCCAGGCTGCTCTATGAAAAGGGAAATTTCGACCAATGTCCCAGACTGGTCTATGCAGATTCCGACATCTCTACCCTCGACGTATTCAAGGAGTTCGACTTTCAGGTGAGTCCAAGCTTTGTGGCGGCCACAAAAAGCATCAGTGAAGTTTCCCATCATTTCGACGTAAATACAGACCGGTTTTATTTGTAAGTGTAAACCGAGTTAGTTTAATACCACCTTTAGCCGATGCTGCTTCATGAATGGTTCCCGTTAAGTAAATATTTAGTCGAGCTTAATGCTTTGTCAGGTTGTCATCTCGCATAAAAGCAATAATATTTCAAAGTAACGCCACTGCTTTATTATCTTGAATATAAAAGGCATCGAGGGAATATTCACCTCCTCCTTGGGGTGTGTGACGAGACAGGACAGCATTCAAATATTATCGATCCTAGTAAATATTTCGAAGCCAATACCCTGGATTGCCGAGATTTCCAGTGACTTTGAGTGCATTTTTTGATAGTTACTAGGTGCACTTTCTCTTAAAAAAAAGGAGTCTTAAGCCGAAGGCTTTGCTGTCAAATAAAAGAGAATTTATACTCTGGCAACAGCGGCGGTCCTCTTCCGGGCGATCGTAAAGAAGTGCGAACTAATGGGAATTGAAATCCATAAAAAGCGCCCGGAAAGAAAAAGGAAGGATCTTTTCCATGGAAGGAAATACGACGGCTTGTTCTTTTCCATGGAAGCTTTAATAGGTTTTATGTTTCAGTTTTTTCGGGATTCGGGACGCGCAGTTAAATATCTAACTGTTGTGTGCTGAAGAAAAATCATGTCAAGCAGTTAAACTGCTTTGCCTTCGAGGGCTTTTTGACGTATAACCTATCGAGTTTGATATCTCAAAGTGTATATGAAGGATGCTTGTAAAGTACTCTACACTCGATGCCAATTATATAGTAGTTCTTCTTGAGTGTTTATTACGATTGCGTTGAAAATATTCAACTTGAACCACTCTGTATAAATACCCGCATACCCATTGGCTAACTAAAACATCCCTATTCTATACCAGATTCTTCTTTCTTGGAAATACTTCCTCAATGCAAAATTGCTGTTTTAAATGAAAAGAAACCGCTACAATTGTTTGGTGCAACGTTTCGTTTTTCCCGTCTTGCCCACAATCAAATTGAAACAAAAGACCTTAGTAACGAAAATGCATTAAAGGGGATTTGAATTTATAACCCGAACGAAATAATTGAGGTTTAAAATTTAGGGTTTGTTCGCTAAATTCATTTTTTTAATGAATATCTGCCATGAAAAAGCCGTAAAACGTGCTAGTTCCTGTTGAAAATTGGTGATTGCTATGTTTTTTTGTAGGTGTAGAAAAGGAAAACTTGAATAATAACTATTAATGTCACAGAGTTTGTGTATAATAATAATAGTTCTGAAAATTCAGAAGAAATTAGGAAAGTGTCTTCGGTCGCCCTCTAAACAAGTAATTATAAAATCTCCTTAAAACTTTGTAGAATCGAAAGTTTTCACTTTTGATTAGTTTTGCAGAAGCGGGTATTCGTAGGACGATTATTAAAGGCGAAGTTTCTAATTGGATTGTTTCAAGATAGACCTTTTTTAGTCAAGCGATTTAACGTTTTAATAGACGTTTTGCTGATTGAGATCCTTTTCAGCCGACATGGATGCGGAGCAAAGAATATTGGGACAAAACCTTTGAAGACCGATACGAGCGACAGAAGATGGATCCGGAGAGACCCCCTTTAAAAGTAAGTGTTGTGCAGTAAGTAAATGAGTGTTTACAGATCCTAAAAGTATAAGACATTGTGTGTGTATAAATGCATAAATTATTGTAGTTGGTTATAGATTAATTCCCGTTCTTGTGTAACACCGCATTAAAATGCATTACTCGCATCACTTGACACGATACCTTTGTCGAGCGACCTGCAGCTACTTTACTTACGCTGTAGTAGGGAAAAATCGTCTTTAAGAAAAGTCCAACGAATCTTGAATCGGTTCTCTCACATTTGAAATCTACATAATTCCCACTGCTCATAGTAATTAGTCGGAACTTAGTAAGATATCGTCTATATTGCTGGACTGCTGGTGCTAATAATAATAATCGATTAGTGGAAAATAATATTTTTTTGAGCCTGATTACGTAGTTTTAAGGTCATGAAAGTGTGTTTCTAGATTTACTGATATTTGAGTTTTGTCTTGAATTTGTAAGCTTGTTAGAAAAGCATGAATATTAAACGTTAAAGCTATATGTATACTGGATTTTATAGATTTATAAATAAAGATATGCTGGCCATGCTTCTGCCATGTGTATCCGTCAAACGACGATGTGATACTAAGAAATTAGTGCAAATAAGTATGTTGACGTGTATGGGTATGTAATGTTCAAACATCGTACGCTTCTTCTTTGAATTTAAATTGTTTTAGTCCACAAGACACACTTACTGCAACAGTTCTACGACACCTAAATGAACTGTTCTATACAAATATAAATCAAATAGTTCTATGATCGAGAATTTCTAATTTTATTAATTTTGCATAGGTATGTTATGAGCCTCGTTATTGTTACAGTCGTAATTCCCAGTTTGCGGTTTGGTTGACTTATTTGTAAATTGCACTCACCACCGTTAGCGTGAAGCATTGTTGTTTACCGGAGACGGCAGGAATGATGCAACGGTGATTAGTTCTGTAACATGAGTGCGTTACCTTGTGAACTTTTTTCACCGTAGTATGTCGAGTAAGGTTCATTACAGCTCAGAAATTTCATACACGGTAATAAGTCTAGCTATATGAATGCATAGTAGAAGAGTATTGATTTGATCTAGGCATGGCGTCCTATAAAATCTGATCACAATAACTTATTATTCCAATTGAAATTTTCCAGGTTATCATCGTTCCTCACTCCCACAACGACCCAGGGTGGTTAAAAACGTTCGAAAGCTACTTCCACGTGGCTTCAAAGCAGATCATGTCTAACATGGTGGCTAAACTACAAGAATACGGTAATCTGACGTTTATTTGGTCAGAGATTTCTTTCCTCAACAGCTGGTGGGAGGAGGCGCATCCCAACAAACAGAAGGCCCTGAAAGACTTGATTAATTCCGGACGTTTAGAAATCACCACCGGCGGTTGGGTCATGACCGACGAAGCGAACGTTCATATTTTTGCCATGGTCGATCAACTTATTGAGGGTAATGATATGGCTTTTCAAAATTCATGTAATGAGGTTTTATACCAATAACTCCACGTTACTATTAGGAGTTTTTATTGAAATTGGTTGAGGTGCAAGACCCCATTTTTTTCTTCAGTTTTTAATATTCAACTTATATCTGCAGGACATCAATGGTTATGGGCAAATTTAGGCGTCAAACCAAAATCTGGCTGGTCGGTAGACCCCTTCGGGCATGGCAGTACCGTGCCTTACCTCCTAGCATCGTCCGGAATCAAAGGCACCGTTATCCAGAGGGTCCACTACGCGTGGAAGCAGTGGTTAGCATTGAAACAATATGGAGACTTTCGCTGGGTGCCTAGTTGGAGTCCCAGTGATCATTCCGGATCAATATTGACCCATAATCAGCCCTTCGACATATATTCGATTAAACATAGTTGCGGCCCGCATCCATACATTTGTCTTAATTTTGACTTTCGCAAGGTGCAAGGAGAATATACCGAGTCCTCCTTAAAAGCTCAAACTATTACTGATAAGAACGTTAAGGAGAAGGCCGAGTTGTTGCTAGAGCAGTATGCAAAAACTGGTTCACTTTTACCTCATAACGTAGTTCTAATGCCTCTCGGGGACGACTTCCGGTATAATCTTCGTGAGGAATTCGACCAACAGTATTTGAACTATGTTAAGCTTATCGATTACATTAACGCAAATAAGCAGCTATACAAGACTGAGATTTCATTTGGAACTCCTAGTGACTATTTCAATGCAATATTGAATCGATACGACCAATATCCATCCTTGAAAGGAGATTTCTTTGTGTATTCGGACATATTTTCGGAAGGAAGACCCGCTTATTGGTCCGGATACTTCACCACTAGGCCTTTTTTAAAGATCCTCAATAGAGACCTAGAAAGCAGCCTAAGATCTGCTGAAATTTTGTACACCATTGCGACTAATAATGCTAAGCAACAGAAGTTGACGGCTCATTGGAAGATTTTGGAAAAGAATTTTGAGAAACTTATTAGAGCTAGGAGGAACTTAGGGCTTTTCCAACATCACGATGCCATAACAGGCACTAGTAAATCTTTCGTCATGAAGGACTACGGGATTAAGCTTTTTGAATCTCTTAGGGATACAGTGAAAGTACAGCAATTGGCCTTGCAGTCTTTATTATTCCCTAAGGTGCATATTACCAAAGGGCAGAACTTGGTATTGAGCGATGTCGAGCGGGAGTCTTACGATAAACTGCCTAACAAGAGTAACATTCAAATCGGGCTAAATCAAAAAAGAAAAGTTGTAATTTTCAATTCTCTTGCTTATCCACAAGAGCATGTGGTCTCCTTCACGGTTAATACCACAAATATCGTGGTGACGGACGCCGTTGGGAACGAGCTCGGATTTCAAATCAATCCAATTTTAGAGCCGAGTCTTGGAAAGTATTGGATACAGCCCAGTGCCTTTGAGTTGGTTTTCATTGCCAAACTTGATGCCTTAAGCGTTACGAGTTTTTACCTCGTTTATTCAGAGGGCCGTCGAGAGAATCTTGCAACTTTGTATTGCAAAAACTGCCTGAAGAAAAGCGAAATATTGTTTGATGGCAGTAAGCTGGAAGCTCCCTTTGAGGTCAAAGACATTCCTCCCAGTGATATTCAATTGGAGAATCACAAGATGAAGTTATTGTTCAGTGGAACCACTGGTTTCATGAAGTCGGTGATGCGCAAGCACAGCCCTAAAGTCATGCAGTGTAAGATCCAATTCGCTGCCTATAGGAGCGCTCAGTTCCATTCGGGAGCGTACCTCTTCATGCCAGACCCCAATGAAAGAGACTACGAGAAGGACGTATTGGCGCAGTACAAAGAACAAATGTCCGTTATTATCACTTCTGGAACTGTCACCACTGAATTACTCACGATTTACGGACCATTCTTGGAACATAAAGTTACAATATTCTTAGACGAGACTTCGTCTTTAGCCAACGCTATCAGCGTGGAAAACACCGTGGACTTTGAAAATCCTCCGAAAAACAGGGAGACGGAGTTGTTTATGAGGATTATCTCGGACGTACAAAACGGTGAGGTACCAGAATTTTATTCGGACGCCAATGGGTTCAATATGCAAAAACGCATTAAAGTGGAGCGAGTGGGAATAGAAGGAAATTATTTTCCTATTACCACAATGGCGTACATACAAGACGAAAACGTTAGGTTGAGTTTACTGACCAATCATGCTCAAGGGGCGTCTGCATGGCAACCCGGATATTTGGAAGTAATGCTGGATCGCAGGACCTTATACGATGATTCCAGGGGCATGGGTGAAGGACTGGTGGATAATCGTAGAACCACTAGTAGGTACTGGTTGCTCATCGAGGATATGTCAAAGGTTTCCGCAGAAAACGTGGCTCCGCCGAAGAGATTTGATGACGAAGACACCTTCGAAAAGGGCGAAGTGGTGCGCTCTTTTAACGTCCCAACTTCACCAATAGAGACTCCTAAGTTAGAATCATTTCCGAGACCTTCACTTTTTGCAACCCATCTCTCCAATATGTTAAATTACCCCGCCCAAACCTTCCTAATTGACCAAGACCACCAAGCGAAGGCGTCGAATAACCTGAGTTTCCTCAAGCGGCCCCTGCCTTGTGACGTTCACTTACTCAACCTCAGAACTCAAGCCGATTTCGAGTACTCTCAATTTCCATCAACGAGTGCCTTGATGGTACTACATCGACAAGGCTACGATTGCTCAGTTAATTCGAATTATACATGTAGTGTCGTAAAGTTCCACGCGGACAATTACTTTGAATCGGTAAACGTGCAAGGGATCGAATTGAAGTCCCTGACTGGACTGGACAGTATTAAGAAATTTGGAGATTTGGGGGAGTTGTATATTGAACCGATGTCGCTAAAGACTCTAAACGTGACATTTGGATAGTTCCAAGAACTTGTTTAGGTGAAATATTGTGTAATTTTAGATACAAATTCGTGGGTGAATGTACAGGCAACACGAACACGCACTTATCGGTAATTAGATAGATTAATTGTCGATATCTGAAGGAGAATGATTATTTGATTTTCTCTACTCGATTCACTCCATAATTAACAACTACGTGATTATTTGTGGTAGTTGTTACTTGTTGGAGTATTTTAGTGAAACAGCCTCTCTCTCGCATCCCGTTATACATATTGCGATGAGTTACGGCACGTTTTACGAGCCAATTTTTGTTGAACAATTAAAGTTGATCGTGGAAAATAAATGAAAACAATTTCATTTTTGGCGATAGTGCTTAGTGTCTTGTTTTTTACATGATTATGAACTTTAAACAGGGGTTCATCAAGTTTTTCTTCAGACATTTTCAAACGTTTTGTAAAGCCTTCATTTTCCTCGAAAGCTAGGTTAATTAGTAAATCTTCTGACTCTTACAATCCATTCCAACCAACGAAAATCGACGCTCAATTAAAACGTTTTGCAGTTTTTTTAGCAAAAGTTTAGCAACTTAGTCATTCGATTTCAATTTAGTACTGAAACAAGGTAATCAATCTGTGTTTCGCAATTTTTGATTAACATTAATCGCTCAACAAAAATCGAGTCGTGAGAACGCACCTTTAAGGTAACGTTCCATTCCACTTGCCACAAATGGAATTCTACCTGAAAGTTTAAGCCACTGTGCGCTCTATTTATGAATGTTAAAGTAAGAAATAACATTAATGATAAGTAGGGAAATATGTAAATTTTAGATTGTTGTGATATTAATTCCTTTGTGTTTAAGGTAGTAGGTTCTGGATAGAGCTTTAATCTATACTGTTAGTACAATGCGTGTCTCTGTAGATTATATACGATTTTAATATTTACTATTTATTTATTATTTTCAGTAAAATCGTTTTGTATTCCTGCATACCTCCGTTTGGACCCGTAACTTTTTTGTTATACCTACTACATTCCCATATAAGAGTAGCTATCGGAGTTTTATACAAAAATGCCTGCTATTATAGGAAACATTTATTTCTTAAAATAATAAGTCTCTCTGTCTGATTCGCTAATAATTATTGTATTGAATAATTATAATAGATCTGAACACGACTGAAATTTATTATTTTGTTGTATAATTTTTATTTTTGATTGTGTATTTTACTGTTTAGAAAATGGCTATCTGATGAATAATGCCATCACTTTTTAAAAGTGGTAGGTAATAATGTTATTTTAATAAAAACACTTTTGAAATGCATGTATGTCCTCTATGCTTTGTATATCCTCAAAAAACCCGTCACATTTTTCAGTATTTTTTATCAACTTGTAAATCATCCTCAGAGAAAAAAGTTAAAGTTGGTTCTGATTTGTGAGTTCTTTCTCGAAAAAAATACTTTTCTATTGCATTTTTTTAAAAATAATAAACCTTATGACTTCATTGGTTTCGTTCTTTGAAGTCATATCGTTTGTCAATAACGATTTAATATGCTTTTTAAATGCATTGCTCGTAAATTTTCTAAATCAATAGAAACTTAAAATGTTGCTATCAGCGCTATCTGTAGTCCGAAGGTTGCATGTGAAACATTTACGAAGAACGGTCACGATGTAACTGTTTGAGCTACAAATTCGACAACTTTAGGTACCTGTCTACTACTAGATGGCGCCAAGAGCTTCAATTATTCCAGCTTTTCTTCTGGTTTACGTCATTCCATTTATAAAATATTTTGCTATTATATTATATTCTGGACAACTCTGCCTTGCAATGTTTTCTAAAACCTATCTGGGATCATTTTCCATATTTAATTTTCCACCAAAGTTTTAAATTAAAAAAATTTAATTCTGACAGGTGCCCATGCCCAAGCATGTTTCATTTGTTTTGTCCCTAACCTTGAGCGTGGCCAATAGCATGCCGAATCGCTGGGCGACAACCAATCAAATCGTTCGTTACATCAGGGTCAACAAATCCTTCAGAAAGAACGAAATTTTACGGCGGCCATGTTGAAAATATCAATTTCTTCGACGTGTGTTATTTTTCCGTATTTCCCCGTGAAAATGGAAAATAAATTACAAATTAGGGCGTTTCGGATGCGGCATTTAGTTCTGTGGTGAAATCGACCAGTGTTTTTCCTGTATTCGGACGTTTTTCGACGGATTTTTACCTTGTTTTAATCGTCACAAGACCTTGAATTTTGTTTGGCTGGCTATTCACTCTAAGGTGCCCAAAAGGATTTACAATGATGGATTTTATCGAAATAGGTAGGTAACGTACTGCATGTAATGTTGTCACACTTATTTTACGTTTTTTACCCGAAGAAATTACCTAAAAATCGATTTCGCAGCCGCTCTTTTAGGTTAGGTTACGCGGATTTCATTTACATGCAAAACCGTAAACAAATTGCCTTCAGCAGAGCTACCATCAGTCAATCAGCAGCACTTGAATGCGACTGAATTATTAATAACAATACAATTCAAATTCTAAATATACATGTTACCCTCTGCCAAGTCTGCATGTTGCAGTTTGATATTGGTACATGGACATGTATAAAGATTGCTCGAGAGATGAGTGTTGATGCTTTCCAAAGGCCTCCAACTGTCATTGCTATTCAGAATTATAAAGCCCCAACAATCACACATTTGTGTTAGGGGTAGGTCATTGACCAATTTTTGTACACGAACATACTGCAAAATATCTTGGAAATATCCCAAAATAGCTTGAAAATATCTTGGAAATGGCTTGAAGTATGTTGCTTCTAATTAACTAACTAGACTTCGAGGTTTGTTACAAGCAGTTTATGAATTCAGTCACTTTCAAGAAAAAAATTCAATTTTTTATTAGTCTTTTTGTTCATTTTGTTATATGTATTTGATTATTGATTATTTTTGTTTATGGTATGCTGTACAATTATCCAGAGGTAATTACATGTAAAGAAAATGGTTTTGAAAAATATAAATATAAGTCTGGTCTCGAGTATGTTGCTTCAACATAATACGTCTTAAATCACTAAGCCTAAATATCTGATACCACATTTTTAAAGACAAACTCATTAAAAATAGTAGCCATAAAAGTTAGAGGCGATATGGATGAGGACTTATTGTCTATAGAAAATACATCATGAGACAATATTTTTAAACTGATCTTTGATGGTTTGAAATGTATATTATTTATAGGATCACGGTCTAATATTTTTAATTATATGTATATTGTATATATTGTAATTAAAGAGAACAACCCGGATATCCTCCTAGCACATCATGTACGCATACCAAATTTCTTGAACACGGAGCTGTATAAGACTTTAGACGGAAAACATTTTGCACGTTTTCAATTTCATGGCTGTTGGAATAATCTTAAGGTGACCAAACATTCGGTGCGTCTTCGAGATGCGATCTCACTAAAGAAGTTGGGTCGAAATGTCACACCTAAGTCCTTGACCTCATTGCACCTTCTTAATTTATTTCCTCGCCTTCTGATCTAAACAGTCTAAAATCGTCTGCAAACATCAATCCCGATAGGTCGGTAATTCAACGTTTTCTCTTGTGCCATTCTTTAAAAGTAGAGCAACAATGCTTTCTGTAAGCCATTAGGAAAACAACTACACTTTAGGGCTGGATTAAATATGTTTTAATGGAGCCGGCACAGCCTCAACACAACCCTTATATATAAATGATGGAACGCCGTCTGCTCCCCTAGATTTTTTGTTTGTTTTATAGTTTTATAGTGGTCGGAGTATCGTCATCTGATATTAGGGCAAAAACGAAGCTAACATTGCTCAAAAAAGTCATTTGTTGGTAGGAGCTGCAAACCTCAAACCGAGAGCTGAAATACTGCTCAAAAGTCTTAGCAACATCATATTTTATCGCATTTTTTAGGCTACGCTGCGGTTGAAGCGTTGCCTTTCTAGTTTATCCACATCCCAAATTAAGCTACGCCTACTGGTGACAATAAATTGAAGATAAAGTTTTAGATTACACAAATCTAAATATTATTTCAAGACCTTCTCAATTTCTCACTCAAATTACAAAGTTTACAAGTAGGTGTCCTAATTCAAAGACTCCTTTTCAATAAACCTTAAAGTGTTTTAGCCGGAATCGTACCATTTGTAAATAGCAACGTCGTGTAAAACGTTGATGTTTAAATATTATTTGAAATCATGACGCGACAAAAATATACGAAAGTAATCGAAAATACATGGAAATAATGGAAGTAGGCAGAAATAAGCGCTAATTTAGAGAAATAACGGAAATAAATGGAAATTGCCACAAGATCAGAAATAATGCACTTTATTCTCATGATTAGGAAATAATCTAAAAAATTTTAGTTAGTGGTCTTTGGGTGAAATTCATTGAAATCGGGCTCTAGAGGCACCTGATCTGCTCTGGGAATTCATAAAAGCGAATATAATGGAACACTCTAGTGTATTTGCCATTCAGTTATATTTACCGTTGAAAATTTGACGTTTTTTATTATATTTTCTCAATATATGCCAAATAGATGTAATGAATCAGAATGATAACTCGAATTAACCGAAATTCCAAGTAAATTGGATGTAAGATCATCGCAACCTTTATTGTCACAGTGCCTGGTTGGCCTTTATATGGAAATGTTGCATTAAAATTAAAAATTGATTTCTTGTTGCCATAAAAATGTAGGGAAGAACGTACATACTCAAGAGTGTTACTTAGTATGTGTCGCGCATGGGGCAGATTACTGAGATATTTTGGTGTACACACTTACGAAATTTTCACGGTATTTCCAAGGTATTTCGATTTTCAAAAATGTTATCAGCTATCTACTCCTTGATGTCATATGTCATAGTAGGTAGAGTAGATAAATTCAAGCATCTTGCCGTACTGAACCCCCAATTAAATTTCATGGCACATTCCAAATTTCGCTGTAATCAGACACTGGTGGCATGGGAATACTGAATTCTTGAAATTTAGTTGTCATATTAGATATATAGGAGTGTTCTATTTATTAATTGCTAATTCTCATGCGACCGAACGGAGGACTGTGGTAACTCAAGTTTGGTACATAGCGAGGGGCAAAGTGTCGGGGAAGTTTGGTGTGCAGACATTGCAAAGTATGGGTAGTTCGAGTAAACTTCCGCTGTTTTAGGGAGTGCGGTAAGTCCTAGGGAAATAGGGGGAAGTGCAAAGAAGATAGGTGAAGTTCAAGGGAAGTTTATAAAAGTAAAGTATCAACTCGTACGAGCGATGCCCTCAGTCCTCACGAGTTCATTTCTTTTTAGTGCACTTGAAGTTTGTACTCTCGCGTTTTCTCGCTTGTTATTAAGTTAATAAAGCGGATTATGATGAACAGAGAGTATAAGGGAAGGATGTAGGATGACAGGGAGATATTGATATCTTCAAATTTAGTTGTCCTCTCGGTTGCAGCACCTAAGCGTGTCTCTAACCTCACTCAAGTTTGGGTTTCAAGATAATTAACTTAAGGCCAAATATTATATGCCAAGTATTCGCCAGTTAGGATTTTTTGCAGGGACATTACAAACCTTTTAGTTTAATAACAGATTTAAGTCACCCCATTATCTTGGAAAAGCTAAAAGCCAGGGTAGAAGACTCAGGCGGGGGTTGTTTCTTAATTTGGAGTGAAAGCAAAAAGGGATCCAAGATCATTAGTCTATCGAACCTGCAGAGATCTTTTCCTATTTCCTGCTTTTAGAGATGATACAGTCCCTACAGGTACATCCAATTTTTCTAACTTTGAAAGATTTGTCCATATTTACGAGCTGCGATTTTCATCGAGGAAACCCTAAGTAGGTCCATAAATAATACGAACCATTAGAAGAGTGAGAGTTTTTTCTGGTAAACTTGTCCCGTTCTGAGAACAATTCTTTCGGGCATGTTCCCTTTCGTTCCATTGCAGTTAAAGCTTGACTCAAAGATTAACCCCCGGTGTCAAGACATGCAATATCACCTTAATGAAATCCTCAAGATAAATCGGCTTATCGAGAGCGAAACAAGGACCCTGACAAGGACTTAATTGAAAAAGCAACGGCAGGTCGAAATTTACAACACCAATTTCGTGTGCCCTTTACTATCTTATGCCTACAACTTTTCCCTATTAACAGCGATGTATTCCCTAATGGATTTGCAAGGTTGACTTGGGACCTCAGACGTCCCATCGAGGTTTCCCAGGAGCGGAACTCCAGTTTGCTGCCCGCTACGTTGCACTATACGAAAGTCTTGGGGGCCACCTGCGTGAGGCGAAATCTAGCAGAGAGCCCTTGAAAGGCTTTTAATAGGGAGGCTGAATTACACCCGAAAAAAAGGCTTTGTTCTGCTCTCGGTTTTCCTCTAGCCCTGCGGAATCAACGGGGTGAATTGATTTATATATTTTTTGCTGCTAGTCTGAGACTAAGTTTCGGTTTCTTGCAAAACATAAAGGGCATTAGGGACAGCAAATACGTAGGGATAAGTTGTATTTGCGGTCGTATTATGAGAGCAACGAGAGCTCTATTTAGTTCATTAATTAAATCCACCAATACTTAATGAATTCTCCACGGTTCCAAAGAAATTTTAATATTCAAGAGCACGACTTTGTCTCCGTAAGCGGATTTTTTTTCGAAATATGTAATAAATATCAAAATTTCTTATGTTTATTGCGTTGCGCTAGTGCTAGGTACATTTAAATTTCATTTGCGTTGTTTATTGGTTGCTCTACTGGGAACAATGCGACATAAAACGAGGAAACAAAGAAGCCTTTTACCGAGATATAAAGAATCGAGCTCGGTCTCAAGGATTATTTGTTACAAACAAATTTTACAATTAGGTGCGGGAACCTGGCTTCTAGGCTAAATTCTCTTCCCCAAATTGAGTGGAAAAAGTTATTATTTTCCGGTCAAAATCGAATCAGCGTTTCAATATGGACATAATGATACTGCTAGCGAGATTTATCCCCATTGGGACGCCAGCAGCACCAGATAGAGTAAATTTATAGGAGATACACGTTCAGTTCTATTGGGGTATGACCCATATTAGTAATTGTTTCAATGGAAATCGCAATTTAGAATCACACAATCTTATATCCGTTTTCGATATCATAAACTTGGAAAAACTGGGCAAGAACTTGAAAAACATTCGTGCCTCTTATCATAAATACATATTTTATTTACCGTGTTGAATAGGACCTATTGATAACAGGTTTAGATAACGTAATTTATATGCCTATATAGGCAAGCTCAGTGCCACAATGATCAGTATTTATAGCCGGTTTACATGAAATTTAAATTACCTATATTCGTGGCAAATTAACCCCCCTTTCTCTCTGTTTCTCAAAATAAATATATACTTTTCGGGGGCCAACCGTTTGTGCGTGATGAGAGAACCATTTGAATATTTCAGTTTTGTCACGTATTTTTTGATCCCTTAACACCACTTTGTAGCTACAAGGCCTTTGGTTGGATTCGTTTTTAAAAAGTGTTCCACGCGAATTCAGCAGACATGAGTCGGGGACGACAATATTTGATTTTGTCCTTCTAATACTGTTTTGGTCACATTCACTTATGAATAATTAATTAAGCAGGTACGCCCGTGTTGAGTTTAAATTTACTCGTTAGTAGAGCGATTGTTTGTCACAAGCATGAAATCTCGTGGATTTTGAGAAACCGCGAATGGAAATCTGTCGGCGCATGCCAAAACGGAGCAGCTTGCCGCTCAAATATCTCCAACGCCCATTAAGTTGATTATTGTTCATAGAAAACACAGCCCAATATGAAACAAATAACGCAATTATGTTACAGTAATGAATTTGCATTATTATTGGAATTAAGTAAGGGCAAGGCATTAATTAATCACGGGGGCCCCAGTGGAGGGACCATTAAAATTATTCGTGACTGAGGCAAGTTTCAGTAGATCAGTCTTGCCTAACCAATGCATATTTGATGGCAGATTTAATATAGATTGGAGGCTTTATTACCTAATTTAATCATTTTGGTGCTGAGTAGTGCTTTGACAAAGTGAGAGAAGATATTCTTGGCTTCACCGTCGATCCTTGCTTTCGTCCCTACTTGAAGGCTCGCGTTCACGATGACGGCTTTTGGGGTGATGGTAATTACCGCAAAAAATCTTACCGCATAGACGACACGATAATCAAAAGTATTGCAACTGTCGCAACAATGTTTTATTTGACGACATCAGACTTTCCAGGTAACTGTCATTGCGAGCACTTTCATGAAAGTACTGTTAGGGAAATTTTCTAAGTCGGTTTCTCTGGTCAGTGTTTTGAGGTGTGTTCTTAGTGCTTTTTGTTCAAGCCGGTGCTACAATATCGATGAAAATGTTAAATTTAACTGAAAGAACTACATAATAGGGCGTTTAAAAAAAAGCTCGACAGCCAAGTCCTGCCAGAGGGCTCGATAACCGTGCGTTCCGGCAAGTCATTGCGCTAAATTAAATTCTACGCCATGTTTAATAATAATAAATCGAAGAAAAATATTTTATCGATAAATTGGATTGGCTTTATGTGTATGCGAATGTGGGGTCCAATTTATTTTTGTTTTCGATTTTTAATTGAACCCTGATGGGGGATTCGCAAGGATACTTCCCATAATCTGAGCAACATTTTTGAAGTACAAATCCAGCTAATTTGTCCCATTGGAAACCCAATATGAAGCTCATGTTTGTATTCATGACGTCCGATCAGGATTTGACGGGTAAATAAATCGTTTTCCGTTTTATCGCCGGCAGGCGACTAGCGGAATTGATTAGGTCGGTGGAAATCGGAATTTGTTTCAGGTTCCAGGAATGATTGTGACATATTACCGGCCAATCACAGGACTTAGCTATTGATCCCCCTGCCATATCGGTGGATGGTACAGAAATTGTTTTATCGATTTTCCAAATCTAACCCTGAAATTTGCATTGATTTACCGAGAGAATGCTTAATTAATTGGAAACTACAACACCATTCTTTTGTTCCAGGTAAGCCCATTGTTACCCGGTAGAGGCAGGTAAGTGTTTAATTTGGCTTGTCACGCGGTTTAATATTCCCGATGCTAAACATCTGCCCCATCAGAGGAAGGCGGACGCGATCTAACGAGAAGTGTACCAAATTTGGTCGATCCACCTGTCGAAGGTGTTGTTCCCCAACGTTGCTTTGTGTTCTATTCCTAGTCCGTCCGTCATGGCATGTTGTTCGATCTTGCCCGTATTTGGCTGCAACCAAAAACCATGGTTGCAACCTTCACCTCATTCTGGCTCATGTAATTCAACAGACACATACATAATTATTAGCTTTGTCTGGTATGAGTAGTAAGACTAGGCCCACACGGACGATAAATAAGAACATCAGATGTTTATTCCGACTTGCGAAAAAAAATCTCGACTCTCCATGGAAAATATGTGTTTTCCCGCGCATAACTTATGGGCAGTGACCAATTTTGGCAAATAATGGGTGAGGGTAGAAATTTAGTTATAGGGCACGGGGGTATGATGTCGTGTTCCGTCAAGGTACGGTAGAATTGTCGATATTTGTCGAAAATATCGAGTATGCAAATTAGTTTAAACTGGAAGGTTATGAATGTGATTCACCTAGAAGAACTTAACCGCTGTACCTATCTAGCTGTAATATTTTCTTCGATTCTAATGTAGACAAATGAACCTTATACACTCTGTAGGCTGCTCTATAAAAACTAGGATAGGAAGACAATTGTCTGTTTGGTAAGCTAACGCAGAAATATTTCATCAAGACAATTAAGTCAAATTCAATTTGCATGGGCATTTGTTAATTTAACCGTTAACTTCAACAACGATTAAAATGAGTGTTATCTGTGACGTAGATGAAGCTGACGCTTCTTATATATAAAATGAAATTGACTGATAATTTGCCGGTCAAACGTGCGGACAAGCAAAAAATTACAAGCCCAATATATTTCTTCTTCGCTTTCTTGACCGGCTGTTTTACAACACTAATAAACATCAAACATTACTTATTACTCTATGTCTGTCCAATCTTTCCTCTGCAGTTTTGTGTCTTGTCGAGATATTCGGGAAGAAATAGGGATGCAGTTAAGATGTTTCAAACTAATTTTGGAACACTCTGAGTTGTGTAGGTATAATCCTAAAATTCCTAATCCAATCCTGTTACGGGTCCGTGAGGCTCTCTCCGAGGCAAGCCGAAAGCGATTCAGTCAGTCGCCGACTTTTACCGACGAGGTTCGTGCGACGCTGGACGCCGCAAATTGCGACGTCCGCCGTCGGTTCCGCGAAGCGTCGCTCTCGGTCCCATCTCATTTTTTGTCTTTGAGACGTGATCTTCAATTATTAATTATTATTGTTCTCGTGTTTTTTTTTAAATTTCTGGGTAAAACGATGCGCCTGGCGTGAAATCACCCTCAAGCTTAGCCTATCATCATCACCCATCGTCTATGCCGCCACCAACCAGTGGTGGCTTGACGATATTTTTTATTCTTGCTTAATTGAGAGTGTGCAACACTGAGAAATGGATTAATTCAGTTGAGCCAATTAGTAGAATGGAAGGAGGTGGGTCTGGGAAAACGACGACACCGAAACAATAATAATTGAGTGTTTTTCCCGCAACTGACCTACCCAATGCGAGTTAATAAAGTGAAACATGTTGATTGTTGTAGCTGACATTTATTGCGGTACGTCGTTGGTCGCGTGCAGGATGCGCGTCATTACATATGCGAGTGAACTCGTAAAAAGTTGAATAATAATTTACGCATAGGAGGGAATGTGCCGTTTTTGGCACCTCTGGCGAATGTCGAATTACACATGTTTTTCCTTTATTAAAAAAAATAAATTGTTTCGCGAGGGCGTGACATGCTTTGATGTTCGCTCGTTTAGGACACTTTCAAATGTTGTGGTTCATTCGGCGTCGCGACGTGAGTAACGATTTTATTTTCAGTGTTGCGAGGTTGGAAATATTTGAGGGACATTAAGAATCTAAATTAGCCGGCTCGTTTCAACATTTAGTTTTATTGCACACTCCAAACGGCCGTCCTGTCCTGCAAATGTAGTTGCATACTTTAGAAGTTTTAAATGAATTTATGCAGTAGTTGAATATGTAGCTGGTAAGCTACCAGCAGCAATTTTGTCCACCGGCATGTAGCTCCAATGTATAAATAAATATTCATTCATCATGTATGCACAATGTGTTATCCAGGACGGAACAGGACTTTCCTTGTACGAAATCCACAATATGTCTTATATGTATTTTCGTCCGTGGAATCCAAAAATAGTGTTTAAAATTAATTGGATCTAAAATGCAAATGAAACGGCGTCAAAAGTTTATTTTTTAAATACCTTGTATTTTATTACCCGTTGTATGATTAACGCGCGTAAAACTTGACCATGGATATTCGCATATTGATGTAGTTCTTCAATGGAAGTTCCCATTTTATATGGGATTTTCACCTCAAGAAGTAAAATAGGTGCAATTTTTTAAAAGGTTTCGAGTAGGTGCTAATGAGTTAGTGTCAAGAATATATAAAAAGTTATTGTTTTGATGACTTTTGACCAAGAAACTTTTATTTCAAGAGCGTTCAAATGATATAAAATTTGTTTATGAATGTGGTCACAACGTTTAAACGTGTTCCATGGCCAGAATTAATCAAAACAATAGCGTTGAATCCCTGGTAATGACTCATTAACACCTCCATTTGAAAACTTATAGCAAATTATAGTAACCTGTATTCAGGTGAAAATGCCATATAAAATGCTAGCGTACATCGACGGCTAATTACATCTGTACGCTAATATTTACGTTCAAATTCCGCGTACGTTATGCATACAAAATGCGTTTTCCCGAAAATGCAATAAAAAAATACCTGAACAAAATGAACGCACTACAAAACATATTCCTCAATTTTGATGCGGAATAAATTCTAAACCTATTATCCGATTTTATTGTAGTAATATCGATATCGATATCGAGGTATAGAAGTGAACCAGGCAACGAGATGATAAAAAAAAATGGGACGCGAATGAGATTTAATATATCAATTTTATTAGGCGCAAAATAATCCACTGGGGGCTCCAAACTTTAGAAGAAGAAACGTGGCATCTTTAGTTTATCCAATGTGGAATAATATTGGCCTTTCACTAAAAATGTAAAATTATGATGTGATCCATAAAGAATAAACCTGAAATTATATGGAAAAATCACCAAACTCGGACAGTAGGTTTAGAAGTCGTTAAACGTCACACTTAAGGTATATTTTTAGTGATGCGATAATTTTGTCCAGGAGTTTATATGGCAACATATTTTTTAAAAAAAGTTTTTGAAGTCGCCACTCTTTGGGTTTAGACCCAGTAATGTTTAGATCATTATTCTTGGATTGTCCAGAGAAAGATAGATGTATAGAACGCCTCTCTTAGATTTTTGAATTCGCACAAAGAAAGCCAGAAATATACTCCTATATAACACACCAAATAGTTATTTAATGTTTCGGAAAATTGTGTTTATTTAACTCTTGCGTAAATCCAGCTTTAGTCATACATCAAATTGAATTTGAAGTTCAATACGAATTAACTAATAATACGTGATATCCATTCATGATTCATGTACTATGTCCTGGATTACACACAATGTCAAATTCTAATAGGCCAATGTCAAAAGTTCGATTCAATAAATTATAACATTTTTAAATTTTAAAGTGTTACATTGATTTTATCGGAATATCGGATCGTTTAACAAACTTTCGTCCAAAACATACTTGTTAAATTCAAAGTATCTTAATCCCATTTTAATTTCATGAATTATTATTGCATTTATTAGATCATTTCTTCCAACCTCTAAAATTTTCTTAGTACGACTTTACAAAGGCATTTAATCCATTATAATGTACTGGGTAATTCAAAATTGAGTGCAGATATTTTAAAAGAGTATTTTTGAAGTCAAAATAAATCTGTTTCTTCTCATAAACTTGTGTCCTAAAATGCACCCCTTCGAAGCTGGAGTCATCGAATGTTGGGCGAAAAAAATCGATTATGTTAAATTGTGACTAGAGTTATTGATCAAATTTCATGAAAATTTACAAGCCCTCGTTTTTTAGGAGCTCTATCCATTTTTTGTTTCAAAAATAATGTAAACTTAATTTCAGGAGAGTTGGAGGGGGTCTACACTTTGCATAACACACATTTTATATTTCCACTGAGAAATCCTAAATTTAACAATCATCATCTAGTAAGCCACAAAAAATCTAAAATTTTGATGTTTTGCGTTTTTTTTTGGTACAACTAACCATTTGCAAGAAATTCGTTGTTAAACGAAAGGGTAATGTTATCAAAATGACTAAAAAACTTGGTGGGCTGCCACTGCTGCGACTTTCTAGTATTTATTCCCTTTTTTGTCATTTCTTCTTTTGTTTTTTAGTGTTTGTAATTTTTATTGACACTTTGATTTAGTTGAAACTTTTTTCCCTGTTTTTCGTTTCTTGAATGCGTTATCTCGTTGATGCAGTTTGTTTTTTTCATTTTTTAAACATTAAAATGAAAAAATAAACCATATTCATTTGAACATTTCGGTGACATACATTATGTTTATAATCTGGCTGATGGTAGCGCACTTAAAGCTTAAAGATTATGTTGAGTTATGAACACTAAAGCTATTAAAGTCGACAAAAACTCAATCAATATTATAACTAAGATAAAGCTTTAGATTTATTATATTTAGGTTTAAAGTGGAGGATAGACACTATTTATGAGATTTAAGGTGATGTTCACGGGTTTAATGTCCCCTTAGTGGGGTCGTATGGTTTACATATAGGGATGATAGAAAATGGTATAGTAGTGTGTCTTGGGCTTGCTTTCCGAGTGGTCTTAGCAGATAATAGATCATATAAAACTATATAATCGTGTTATTTTCTAAAACCGATATTCTACAGATTATATGCACTGAGATTTCCTAACCGCCGCCTCTTTCATTGTCAAACTTTCATAAATTCTTAGCGGCACCTGCAGGAATATGGCAGATTTCAAACTCCAAGGAGTAGTGCTGGCAAACCTCGAGAAACTCGCAACTTAGTGGCAGAGGAACAAATTTTGAACATTATCCATGAGAATCCTAATTTAACCACTAGGCAAATAACACGACATTAGAACGATTCTCGATTAATTGTGTGGCGAATTTTGTAGGAACACAGTTTATATCCGTATCATATTCAATAAGTTCAAGGTTTGTTTCCTCAAGATTTTCCGTGGCATTTGCACTTCGCGAGGTGGATATGTGGAAAATCCGCGAGGGACCCTAACTTTTTATATCGGATCCTTTCCACCGACGAAGTTCATTTTGTGCGTGGCAGCCTGGTAAATTATCACAATCTATATGTTTGGACACTGAAAAATCCGCATGAGACAAGACAATCCCGCCATCAGACGGGACCAGCTTAGCCAAAACATATGAGCAGGAATTGTTGGAGATGAATTAATTGGTACTTTTTTTTTCTCAAATTTTAAATTAATTTTTTTACAATATGATTTGCGTGGTTTATTGGACAATGTACATTTAGACATTCGTTAACAAATGTGGTTGACGCACGATGGTGCCCCCTCTCATTTTTGAATAACAGTGCGGCTTCATTTAAATTTGTTGTTTCCAAGTCGGTGGATTGGTAGAGCAGATCCAATAGCTTGACCCCCACGTTCACTAGATTCGACCCCACAGGACTTTTTTTTGTGGGGTTATCTAAAAAGCTCAGCTTTACGACGCAGGGCTAGTGTCTTGGGTCCAAGTTCGCCATCAACGCCTCATTGATGCCTTCCAATCTGTAAGGAACATTCCTGGAATTTTAGAACCTGTATGTAATGTGCCGGATTGGAAAAACTATACGCGAGTCAAAAATATAACACTTTATTAACTTCTCGATAATACAAGAGCGGAAGCGAGGCGTAAAGACCCTTTTTATGTAAGTGTCTGTGAAGATGAGTCGTGAAGGTTTCTGCTGGACTTGAGCTTGGCTGCTTGACTGACTTGTTGTTGTGTAGACGTACCCTATTTATATACATGATATCTACATGGACTTTACTAAAGTACATTAATAAGGGTAGTTTGAACCTTAAACAGTACTGAGATTTTGAGTCTCAGCTAATTACAATTTGATGGGTTAGTTATATCGGACAAAGGAATTGTGTTTCTACGTAAACATACATTCTAATTAAGTTCTAATATTGTCCTTAGGTTTCCATGAGAAAGTAATATAAGTAATAACATATAATATAATATAATAATACATATGCGTAACCTGGGGTGCTTTACATGTACGACAAACTATGCTCAGAAGAATAGTGGGTTCTATTGGGGGGGGTGTCATTTACAATGTTTGCTATAAATAATCAAGGTAATTTATTTTAAAAAAGTGAAAAATAAATTTGAAAAAGAAAATAGGCAAAAATATCAGGAGTCGCAGCGGTGACAGCCCACCAGGTTTTTTAGTTTGTCATTTTGATAACAGTACCCTTTAGTTCAACAACGAATTTCTTGCAAATGGTCAGTTGTATCAAAAAAAAGGCAAAACATCAAAATTTTAGATTTTCTCATGGCTTACTAAATGATGATAGTGAAATTTAGAGTTTCTTTCTGAAAACATAACATGCAGGCCATGCAAAGTATAGACGTTACGCCAACCCTCCTGATATCAGGTTTACATAAGTTTTGAAGCAAAAAATGAATAGAGCGCCTAAGAAACAAGAACTTGCAAATTTTCATGAAATTTGATCAGTAACCGTGGTCACAATTTGACATAATTGATTTTTTTCGCCCAACTTTCGATGACTCTAGCTTCGAAAGGGTGCATTTTAGGATACAAGTTTATGAGAAGAAACAGATTTATTTTAACCTTAAAGATACTCTCTTAAAATATTTGCACTCAATTTTGAATCACCCTATATGTATATTGCGTTACTACTTATGCTCACAAACCTCGAACGTCGTGCTTTGTACATCCTTCTATATTTACTTTGAAGTAAAAATATCAAACGCAATTTCATTCGTTTTACTCGTCGAACGGCCGGAAATTTCAAAATTTATCTATCTCCCTTTCTGAGATATACTTTCTAAAATTCAGCCGATTATTCTGAAATAGAAATGATGCTTCTCATATACTCATATTCCATAATCTTCGTCAATAATGACTTTTCGGAAAATTTACCTAATTCGTCAATGTTTGTTTTGAGGAGTATCAAATTTGGATTAAAATACATTCCCCAACTTCGTGACCGTTACAGCAATCCCCTCATTTTAAAGGTATATTTATGTATTTGTATGTGTTAATGAATTTTACACAGATATTTAGTAAAAACTGATGTCTTACATATAGCATTATAAATCATCTAAGCATTTTTTATAATTGCAATATTGCATCTAAATATTCGAAGATTCGTTAAAATTGTTGATTCTGTTCATTTATTCGTTTAATCATAGTAGTTCCGACCTTATCTCAAGTCTTATTGCTTTTTGAAGCACCAAAAAAATTACTGTTGGTTTTGGTTTGTAACCATCTTCTTTCTTTCTTGTTTTAAGTTTATTAATGGTTCTCTCTGTTAGGTGTTCATCCAGCACGAAGTCTTAATTAGACGAACGTCTCTTAAACACGTCTTGAAATTATTTCTATCTCAATTTTTTGTCGGTTTAAAAGCCCTAATCTATCTCTATTCAGTGGCAATTATGAACGGAAGCTCGTCCACAGGCTGCATGAATATAACCGTAGCTGTCAAGGCCTCAATTTGTAGGTCTGTTTTTTCAGTCACTCCAAAGTTACCTTTTGGTAGCCCTCTCGAGCATAGATCGAAAAATCGGCCCCGTAGGAACCAACTTCGACCAAAAGGGGCTACTTACTGCCTAAATCCCGCAGGCTGGACCCCTCTCCGATCTCCGAATTCATAAACACGTTTTCAGCACGTGCAAAACGTGTTAGTCACCAAAATGGCGGCAGCCGGACAGCAGATGATGGTTCTTCGACAGACGGAGCGAAAAAAGTGACTTTTTAATGCCCCAAAACAGACTGTCACTAGTAACGTCTGGGTTGTAAAGTAACATTTTTACAAATATACATAATAGGCAAGAGTAATAGTTATTTACTTAACAAGTGCGGAAAAGGATACCTTTCCGCATGAGACCATCGTTTTTACTTCATATTTTGCTTTGAATTGTGCAGGCAGAAAATGCAGGGTGAAGGATTAGATTAAAGAGAATTTCGCAGAAAATGAACCGGCACTAAATTTAGTGCACTCACTGCTGTAAAGTTACTTTTCCCACGACCCCCTACGAAAGTAAACATAATAAACGAAGACAGTAGTAGCGAAAACAAATGCTAACACATATGTGTGAGAGAAAAAACAAATTAATGATGCACACAGCGTAGCTACTCTAGCTAAAGAGTTATTAGAAGCTTTGAACACATGATGATGTATGCTAACATTCCATGCTCGTGCGTTAAGAGTTGCTTTCTTTACTTGTTATGTAAATAACTATTTTCACACAAGTACAGTAAAACGTTACATCTGATTCCCAAACAGTTGTTTGGGAAAATACTTATTTTAAGTCAATAGAAATCCATTCGGTAACAGTTTCAGGGTGGGTCTTGTGATCTCGCATAGCTCTATTTTATTTTCAAGAATTTTAATAACTTTAAAATCTTGAACTAATTTAAACCTGATGCTTTTAAAGTTGATTGATTTATACTTTAAACTTCCTCAAAATTTGGCAACTCTCCAAGAGAATTGAGGATGTTTTGGATGCACCGTGAAGACACCTTATCTATGGTGGGATCTAAAACTCTAGGAATTTTTTGAAGACTTTTGAAGATTTATGGTTTTTTTAAGTATTATTTATCTAGTCCTTGAGAACTTTTAGTGCCTCTACAACTGATTAAGAACCTCCTTAAAGTTAAAATATCTAAAGAAAATCTAGGGACTGACGCCAAGCACTATCAGACATTTCAAAATATTTGAATATGAGTTAGATGTAAAAGCGACAGACGGCTGTCACCTTCTTCTGTACGGTTCTCTAAAGCGTTGGGTTCTCTAGAGCGTTGATGGCTCGATATGCAGCCAACATAAGTTAAGTAAAGGAGAGTGCGCTATGGTCAAACGAATGAACATTAGAAAGATTTTTTAAGTTAAAATGTGATTTAGAAGTCACTAGGATCCACGAGTCTCATTTCTTCAAAAGTTTTAATAAACAGTCAATAAATGTCAAATTTTCGTCATTTAGGTCCGATTGTATCTCGTCAGTTTAAACTTCAGTTCGAGTTTATACCGTGGTAATACCATTCAGCCTTAAATTTCTTTAAAAAGTTTTCTTGGTAGTTGTTATAACGGACATATTATAATTGTGAAGTTATAGAATTATATTTTATATCAAATTTGTTCGACCTCAAAACCAGTGTTTATGTATTTTGGCAATTTCTCGAGAAGACATTATTGGACATCAAAGATTAGGGAAGGTCAAGTTTTCGTTGGAAGACTTTTTGGTATAGTAGTAATATTCAGTAAAACTTAAAGGCGGTTTTATATCGTGGACAGACTTTTCTGTCTGGTGCTGGTGTGTTTATAAACATGAGTTTGGTAAAGTGAAATAGTTGAAGAGCCAACGAGAAGACAACTTCAAACTGTATTACCCCAGGACAACTTGTGAGGGCGGCAGGACGGCGGCAGGGGCGGCTGTCGACGAAGATGATGTGGCATCCATTATGGACCAATTGCTCGGGGGCGGCTTTAGGGCGGAAGCCGTTGCCGTTCCCGGCATGGTCGTTTTAGATAAGAATGATTTCCCGCCAGCCGCCACTCCTGCCTCGGATTTGCTTTTGGACGATATCGACATGGGCGCCTCCTCTGATAGTTTTAGGTAAGCTTTTTCCTGATGATTAAAATTAGACCTCATCCCTATTTTTAAACCTGACGCATCATAAACCACCATATATTTTACACTAGGAATTGTCAAGAATCCTAGATATAAACCGTGACCAGCGCAACGTAGTATTTTTAGACGGTCTATACTCAGATTGTGTAT